>NC_092119.1:14439534-14469534 GCF_045679555.1 Salvelinus alpinus
AGAAGAAAGAGGAGAGAGGTAGTGGAGGGGGAGAAGAAAGAGGAGAGGAGGTGGAGAAGAAAGAGGAGAGAGGTAGTGGAGGGGGAGAAGAAAGAGGAGAGGAGGTGGAGGTGGAGAAGAAAGAGGAGAGCAGTAGTGGAGGGGGAGACAAAGAGGAGAGCAATAGTGGAGAGGGAGAAGAAAGAGGAGAGAGGTAGTGGAGGGGGAGAAGAAAGAGGAGAGAAGTAGTGGAGGGGGAGAAATAAGAGGAGAGCGGTAGTGAAGGGGGAGAAGAAAGAGGAGAGGAGGTGGAGGTGGAGAAGAAAGAGGAGAGAGGAGGTGGAGGGGGAGAAGAAAGAGGAGAGAGGTAGTGGAGGGGGAGAAGAAAGAGGAGAGGAGGTGGAGGTGGAGAAGAAAGAGGAGAGAGGTAGTGGAGGGGGAGAAGAAAGAGGAGAGGAGGTGGAGATGGACAAGAAAGAGGAGAGAGTAGGTGGAGGGGGAGAAGAAAGAGGAGAGGAGGTGGAGGTGGAGAAGAAAGAGGAGAGAGGTAGTGGAGGGGGAGAAGAAAGAGGAGAGCTGTAGTGGAGGGGGAGAAGAAAGAGGAGAGAGGTAGTGGAGGGGGAGAAGAAAGAGGAGAGAGGTAGTGGAGGGGGAGAAGAAAGTGGAGAGAGGTAGTGGAGGGGGAGAAGAAAGAGGAGAGAGGTAGTGGAGGGGGAGAAGAAAGAGGAGAGAGGTAGTGGAGGGGGAGAAGAAAGAGGAGAGGAGGTGGAGGTGGAGAAGAAAGAGGAGAGAGGTAGTGGAGGGGGAGAAGAAAGAGGAGAGAGGTAGTGGAGGGGGAGAAGAAAGAGGAGAGAGGAGGTGGAGGGGGAGAAGAAAGAGGAGAGAGGTAGTGGAGGGGGAGGGGGAGAAGAAAGAGGAGAGAGGTAGTGGAGGGGGAGAAGAAAGAGGAGAGAGGAGGTGGAGGGGGAGAAGAAAGAGGAGAGAGGTAGTGGAGGGGGAGAAGAAAGAGGAGAGAGGTAGTGGAGGGGGAGAAGAAAGAGGAGAGGAGGTGGAGGTGGAGAAGAAAGAGGAGAGAGGTAGTGGAGGGGGAGAAGAAAGAGGAGAGGAGGTGGAGGTGGAGAAGAAAGAGGAGAGAGGTAGTGGAGGGGGAGAAGAAAGAGGAGAGAGGTAGTGGAGGGGGAGAAGAAAGAGGAGAGAGGAGGTGGAGGGGGAGAAGAAAGAGGAGGTGGGCAGGAGGAGGTGGGGAGTTGAGGTGGGGAGGAGGAGGTGGGGAGACGTTGACCATATGGGAGGCTATGTGAGAAGCCAGCTGACCCCAGGGGTTTACAATGAACAGATCAACACTCTGAGGTAGACTTCCCCAGAGCCCTTCTCCCTCCTCCCCTTTTTTTCTCTCCCCACTCTTCCACTCAGCCCACGACCACAAAAAGCAGACCGCAGCCAACATAAACACAGTACAGAATTAAATCAATTTGAGAAGTTGTGGTGCAACTATTAGAATTCAACACGGCCCTGACAGGTCTCTGGAGACATGCCTCACTGTGAGAGTATAGAGAGAACGTATCTATACCACTGGCCAGTAGTAGGGCTAGAAACTGTCTCGCTCTCTTTCACTCTCTCTCACACACAAACTATTTTCTCCTAACCCCTAACCAGTACTCTTACCCTAACCCTAACCTTAACCCAAAAACCTAACCTTAACCCTAAACCTAAACCTAACACTAGCTCCTAACCCTAACTCCTAACCTTGACCCTCAATGTTCAAAACCAGCTGCTTCACAAAACATAGCACATTCTCCACATTTAGCCATTGCGTCATCAAATCAAATCAAATCAAATCAAATGTATTTCTATAGCCCTTCGTACATCAGCTGATATCTCAAAGTGCTGTACAGAAACCCACCCTAAAACCCCAAACAGAAAGCAATGCAGGTGTAGAAGCACGGTGGCTAGGAAAAACTCCCTAGAAAGGCCAAAACCTAGGAAGAAACCTAGAGAGGAACCAGCCTGTGAGGGGTGGCCAGTCCTCTTCTGGCTGTGCCGGGTGGAGATTATAACAGAACATGGCCAAGATGTTCAAATGTTCATAAATGACCAGCATGGTCAAATAATAATAATCACAGTAGTTGTCGAGGGTGCAACACCTCAGGAGTAAATGTCAGTTGGCTTTTCATAGCCGATCATTAAGAGTTTCTCTATCGCTCCTGCGGTCTCTAGAGAGTTGAAAACAGCAGGTCTGGGATAGGTAGCACGTCCGGTGAACAGGTCAGGGTTCCATAGCCGCAGGCAGAACAGTTGAAACTGGAGCAGCAGCACGGCCAGGTGGACTGGGGACAGCAAGGAGTCATCATGCCAGGTCGTCCGAAGGCATGGTCCTAGTGCTCAGGTCCTCCGAGAGAGAGAAAGAGAGAGAGAAAGAGAGAATTAGAGCGAGCATACTTAAATTCACACAGGACACGGGATACGACAGAAGTACTCCAGATATAACAAACTGACCCTAGCCCCCCGACACATAAACTAATGCAGCATAAATACTGGAGGCTGAGACAGGAGGGGTCAGGAGACACTGTGGCCCCATCCGATTATACCCCCGGACAGGGCCAAACAGGAAGGATATAACCCCACCCACTTTGCCAAGGCACAGCCCCCACACCACTAGAGGGATACCTTTAACCACCAACTTACCATCCTGAGACAAGGCCGAGTATAGCCCACAAAGATCTCCGCCACGGCACAACCCAAGGGGGGGCGCCAACCCAGACAGGAAGATCACGTCAGTGACTCAACCCACTCAAGTGACGCACCCCTCCTAGGGACGGCATGAAAGAGCACCAGTAAGCCAGTGACTCAGCCCCTGTAATAGGGTTAGAGGCAGAGAATCGCAGTGGAGAGAGGTGAACCGGCCAGGCAGAGACAGCAAGGGCGGTTCGTTGCTCCAGAGCCTTTCCGTTCACCTTCACACTCCTGGGCCAGACTACACTCAATCATAGGACCTACTGAAGAGATGAGTCTTCAATAGTTGAGACCGAGTCTGCGTCTCTCACATGGGTAGGCAGACCATTCCAGAAAAATTGAGATCTATAGGAGAAATCCCTGCCTCCAGCTGTTTGCTTAGAAATTCTAGGGACAATTAGGAGGCCTGCGTCTTGTGACCGTAGCATACGTGTAGGTATGTACGGCAGGACCAACTCGGAAAGATAGGTAGGAGCAAGCCCATGTAACGCTTTGTAGGTTAACAGGTAAACCTTGAAATCAGCCCTTGCCTTAACAGGAAGCCAGTGTAGGGAGGCTAGCACTGGAGTAATATGATCACATTTTTTGGTTCTAGTCAGGATTCTAGCAGCCGTATTTATCACTAACTGAAGTTTATTTAGTGCTTTATCCGGGTAGCCGGAAAGTAGAACATTGCAGTAGTCTAACCTAGAAGTAACAAAAGCATGGATACATTTTTCTGCATCATTTTTGGAAAGAAAATTTCAGATTTTTGCAATGTTACGTAGATGGAAAAAAGCTGTCCTTGAAACAGTCTTGATATGTTCGTCAAAAGAGAGATCAGGGTCCAGAGTAACGCCGAGGTCCTTCACAGTTTTATTTGAGATGACTTTACAACCATCAAGATTAATTGTCAGATTTAACAGAATATCTCTTTGTTTCTTGGGACCTTGAACAAGCATCTCTGTTTTGTCCGAGTTTAAAAGTAGAACGTTTTCAGCCATCCACTTCCTTATGTCTGAAACACAGGCTTCTAGCGAGGGCAATTTTGGGGCTTCACCATGTTTCATTGAAATATACAGCTGTGTGTCATCCGCATAGCAGTGAAAGTTAACATTATGTTTTCGAATGACATCCCCAAGAGGTAAAATATATATAGTGAAAACAATAGTGGTCCTAAAACGGAACCTTGAGGAACACCGAAATGTACAGTTGATTTGTCAGAGGACAAACCATTCACAGAGACAAACTGATATCTTTCCGACAGATAAGATCTAAACCAGGCCGTGTAGACCAATTTGGGTTTCCAGTCTCTCCAAAAGAATGTGGTGATCGATGGTATCAAAGGCAGCACTAAGGTCTAGTAGCACAAGGACAGATGCAGAGCCTCGGTCTGACGCCATTAAAAGGTAATTTACCACCTTCACAAGTGCAGTCTCAGTGCTATGATGGGGTCTAAAACCAGACTGAAGCATTTCGTATACATTGTTTGTCTTCAGGAAGGCAGTGAGTTGCTGCGCAACAGCTTTGTCAAAATTTCTTGAGAGGAATGGAAGATTCGATATAGGCCGATAGTTTTTTATATTTTCTGGGTCAAGGTTTGGCTTTTTCAAGAGAGGCTTTATTACTGCCACTTTTAGTGAGTTTGGTACACATCCGGTGGATAGAGAGCCGTTTATTATGTTCAACATAGGAGGGCCAAGCACATGAAGCAGCTCTTTAAGTAGTTTAGTTGGAATAGGGTCCAGTATGCAGCTTGAAGGTTTAGAGGCCATGATTATTTTCATCATTGTGTCAAGAGATATAGTACTAAAACACTTAAGTGTCTCTCTTGATCCTAGGTCCTGGCAGAGTTGTGCAGACTCAGGACAGCTGAGCTTTGGAGGAATACGCAGATTTAAAGAGGCGTCCGTAATTTGCTTTCTAATGATCATGATCTTTTCCTCAAAGAAGTTCATGAATTTATTACTGCTGAAATGAAAGCCATCCTCACTTGGGGAATGCTGCTTTTTAGTTAGCTCAGCGACAGTATCAAAAATACATTTAGGATTATTCTTATTTTCCTTAATTAAGTTGGAAAAATAGGATGATCGAGCAGCAGTGAGGGCTCTTCGATACTGCACGGTACTGTCTTTCCAAGCTAGTCGGAAGACTTCCAGTTTGGTGTGGCGCCATTTCCGTTCCAATTTTCTGGAAGCTTGCTTCAGAGCTCGGGTATTTTCTGTATACCAGGGAGCTAGTTTCTTATGACAAATGTTTTTAGTTTTTAGGGGTGCAACTGCATCTAGGGTATTGCGCAAGGTTAAATTGAGTTCCTCAGTTAGGTGGTTAACTGATTTTTGTCCTCTGACGTCCTTGGGTAGGCAGAAGGAGTCTGGAAGGGCATCAAGGAATCTTTGTGTTGTCTAAGAATTTATAGCACGACTTTTGATGCTCCTTGGTTGGGGTCTGAGCAGTTTATTTGTTGCGATTGCAAACGTAATAAAATGGTGGTCCGATAGTCCAGGATTATGAGGAAAAACATTAAGATCTACAACATTTATTCCATGGGACAAAACTAGGTCCAGAGTATGACTGTGGCAGTGAGTAGGTCCAGATACATGTTGGACAAAACCCATTGAGTCGATGATGGCTCCGAAATACTTTTGGAGTGGGTCTGTGGACTTTTCCATGTGAATATTAAAATCACCAAAAATCATCACATAACCTGTGGGTTACAGTACATTAGAAACAGAGTGTTAAGCTGCAGAACAGAACTCCTAGGACACGCTTCAGTCCCTTACTGACACATATAAACACAGAGATGGGCGGTAGAAGTTATTGACTCTTCATAAATACTTATGTACTGCTTATGAATGTGTTATGAAATCCTTGTATAGGTATCCTTCAAACAAGCCCCAGCACTCAGCTCCCAGCACTCAGCTCCCAGCACTCAGCTCCCAGCACTCAGCTCCCAGCATCACCCCCAGCCCAGCACCACTCTCCCCAATCCAACCCCACTCTCCTTGATCCCAGCCCAACACCGCCAGTCAACTTGGTTTCCAAACAGGCCAATAAGTATTTACCATGTGGACTCCCTGTGAGGATGGGATTGGGCTGGAATGGGCTGACTCACTGTGTGTATGTCTGCGTGCGAGCGAGCGAGAGACGGGCTGCTCCAAGTAGTGGAAGGGGTAGGAAGTGGAGCGGGCTAGGCGAGGAGGCGCTCTCTGAGAGCCTGCCCAAGTAAACAACCCCCCCCACACACACACACACACACACACACACACACACACACACACACACACACACACACACACACACACACACACACACACACACACACACACACACACACACACACACACACACACACACACACACACACACACACACACACACTATTTTATCCTATACTCCTATGCTGTGTCACCTCTAGTTTCCCAAGTGATCCCATTTTCGTGCCTCTTACGGGTAACGCCAGAGGAGGTTTGTGTGTGTGTGTGTGTGTGGTTTGTCATAACTCTTCATAACACTCTATTACCATTACTGCTATGGTGTTTATAATGAAAGATGTTTATACATACTGGGCCTGTGAAGTACGTCATTGCACCCTGTCGAGGCCGCAATGTCCTTTTAAGATCAAGAAGTGGAAATGAACTTGTCCTGCATTAGGAGAGCGCTTTCAAGAGGGAAAGGAAGTGAGGGAGAACCCATATTTATGTTTATTTATTTTCCCGTTTCACTATTTGCACATCATTACAACACTGTATATATACATAATATGACATTTGAAATGTCTTTATTCTTTTGGAACTTCTGTGAGTGTAATGTTATTTTTATTGTTTATTTCACATTTGTTTATCATCTACTTCATTTGCTTTGGCAATGTTAACATACATTTCCAATGCCAATAAAGTCCTTGAATAAAGTCCTTGAATTGAATTGATAAAGAGCGATAGAGAGAGAGAGAGAGACAGACAGACAGACGGGAGGGAGAGAGAGAGAGACAGAGAGAGAGAGAGAGGGAAGGGAGGGAGAGAGAGAGAGAGGGAAGGGAGGGAGAGAGAGAGGAAGCGATTCCCAAACCTTCCATAACAAAGCCATCACCTACAGAGAGATGAACCTGGAGATGAGTCCCCTAAGCAAGCTGGTCCTGGGGCTCTGTTCACGAACACAAACAGACCCCACAGAGCCCCAGGATAGCAACACAATTAGACCCAACCAAATCATGAGAAAACAAAAAGATAATTACTTGACACATTTGGGAAGAATTAACCAAAAAAACAGAGCAAACTAGAATGCTATTGGCACTAAACAGAGAGTTCACAGTCAGTGGCAGAATACCTGACCACTGTGACTGACCCAAAATTAAGGAAAACTTTGACTATGTACAGACTCAGTGAGCATAGCGTTGCTATTGAGACAGGCCGCCGTAGGCAGACCTGGCTCTCAAGAGAAGACAGGCTATGTGCACACTGCCCACAAAATGAGGTGGAAACTGAGCTGCACTTCCTAACATCCTGCCAAATGTATGACCATATTAGAGACACATATTTCTCTCAGATTACACAGACCTACAAAGAATTTGAAAACAAACCCAATATTAATAAACTCCCATATCATATATACCACAGTGTGCAATAAAAGCAGCAAGATTTGTGGCCTTTTGCCACAAGAAAAGGGCAACCAGTGAACACCATTGTAAATACAACCCATATTTATGTTATTTATTTTCCCTTTTTCAGGAATAAGCCGTAATTGGATAAACCTCAATTTTTTACCAATTTATTCCGCTTGGTTACAGGAATTTCTGCCTGGATGGTTTGTCTCCTGTTATTCTCTCTCTACATGCTGCTGGACAACAATAACTGATTTCTTCTTGACTTGAAACCCAGATGAGTTCTAAGCGCTAAGAGTTCTAAGCGCCATTGTTTCTCAAGTCGAGTCACAGCTAGCGGAAACTTTGGTTTGTGATTGTTCTGTCTCATTGCTTTGAAATATACTGTATAGTACTGTAATAATAGCAGTACTGAGAGGGAATAACAGCAGAACAATATATATTTTAGACAGATAGACTCACACAGAGAACAACTGGAAGAGCACTCAGTCTGACCCGAGGTGCGTTGGAAAAAAGTTGACAGTTCAATGAACTAAACAAGCCCTTCAGGGCTATAGCAGGGATCATAAGGGTTACATATCTCACCACAGTAAAAAAAAACTACTGAGGTTGTTTGTAAATGTGTGTTCAGATTTCTCAGGGCAGTCTTCCATCTAGATAAAGCAGCCAGGTCACCCGTGATACAAGTCAGTATTCGACGTCCTCAGAGGACGTCGGGAGATGGCATGGAAACTGGCCAAGAGGGGCAGCAGTGAGCGCTATTACCTCCAAGTAGGATTCGGTTTTGCTAGGGTGTTGTGGACAGGGTTGGCAGATGGGTGTAAGCATCTGCCTCAGATTTCAAAGGTTGTAAGTTCAAATCCAGCAATTTAAAGTTATTTTTGTTTTAAGCCTGTCCCAAACCTTAACCATTCCGAGTTAATGCCTAACCTTGAGATGTCGGAGTTAATACCTAAATTTAACCTTAAACACTTTGAAATTTGACTTTTTGCAACAACTTGGATGAACATCTAATTCTGATGTGAGAGCTAGTTGAGATAAGGCCTTACCTGGAACCTGTCTATCAGGCCTCCTCCTGTCCTACCTCTCCACTACCCTCAGGATAAACCTGCTCTCTCTCTCTCTCTCTCACACACACACACACACACACACACACACACACACACACACACACACACACACACACACACACACACACACACACACACACACACACACACACACACACACACACACACACACACACACACACACACACACACACACACACACACACACACACACACACACACACGCCTGTGTGTAGTTGTGTGCTGGCGTGAGCGTGAGATTTGTGTTTTCTCAGACTCTGTGCCACTCGAGATCATTGTGAAACTCAGACAGAATCCTCTTTAGCTATTCCTCTATCCCCAAGGCTTTTCGCTCCTGAGCGGCGCAGCAGTCTACGGCACTGCATCTCAGTGCTAGAGGCGTCACTACAGACCTTGGTTCGATCCCGATCTGTATCACAACTGGCCTTGATCGGGAGTCACATAGGGCGGCGCACAATTAGCCCAGCGCTGTCCGGGTTACGCGAGGGTTAGGCCGTCATTTTAAATAAGAATTTGTTCTTAACTGATTTGCCTAGTTAGAAAAACTAAATCTGTTCTCAAATCAAACACACCAATGATATAGTCTGTTTGATTGAGAGAGAACGAGTGTGTGTAAGTGTTAAAAGTCAGTAGATAAGAAACTCACTATCAAATAACAGCTAAAAACATGTAAACGTACCTTGAATGTGTCGTTTAATTGCTTTCAATTCTATGTTTTTCTATGTACCTTTTGGTTTACAACTTTTTATCTGCTGTCTTTATCTTTAGCCTTGTGTTGTTATTTTATTATTTTGAACTGCTTATGTTCCTATTGCAGCTGGTATATGAATATTTCTACAAACATGATAGTTGTTATCTTCTTATATCTCAATGTGTAAACCCTTCAAGACAACAGTCATGTGCTTGTGGTTTCTATAAATACTCTGATGATCTCTGCTGTACTTATCAGAGGTTCTGCTCCAGTAACAAGACAGCGTCTGAACCCCAAATTGCACACTCTACCCTATACAGTACACTACTTTTGAAAAGAAAAGTGGTGCACTATGTAGGGAATAGGTTGTGATATGGGACTCAGTCAGAGTCGCATCTCCTCTGGGTGACTCCTTTGACTGCAGTGGGCTAAATCAGGGTCACACAGACTGTTTCTTGGTAGTTTTAAACAAATCTACTTTGACACAAAAGTACCCACCCACACATGGCTTTAAAAAAAAGACACCTGTACCATGTCAGATATAGAGTAGAAATGTATTTGAGTTTGCGTCCCAATGTTACACTTTATGTACTGTACATCACAGAAGACTGAAATATAACAAAACCGTTTGACATAGAAACATCAGATTTTCAGAGTTTTTTAAATTTTGATTAATTATAAAAAATATGAATAACATTCCATCCATGAGGCCACTAGGTCATTTGACTACAGTTTTAACTCTAACGTGACCTGTGATGTCATCTTCTACAGTGTCTGTTGTTTATATCTAAAGGCGTCATTTATTTAGGGTGTGTGGTGTGTGTGTGAATGTGGTTATTTAAATAATCACCCTGGCTGCTAAACTGTTCCCGTACGCTGTTACATGCTGCCTCTATGTATCGATGTCTTCAGGAAACAGATGGTGAAGAACACAACTGAGAAACCAGGGACGAAGAAGACACTACTATCTCACTAAGGGCTTGGAAATACATTGAGACCAATATAATTCGCTGATACTTCATATCTGCTAAACGATTGGTTACGTCATCTTATTCCTCGTCTGTCCTCTGCATTCCCATGCCTGGCTCCTTGTGATAGAACTAGGACTACTAGGGAAGAACTCAACCACAGAGCTCAATTTAAGTCAAGTGTAAGTGTTGTGTCACTAGTTAGAGTGGCTGGGTGTGTATCCACAACCCGTCAGGCAGCCATCTGTCTCTCACTCAGGGCCCATGGAAACCTCCCCACCTCTCGCTCACTCTCACTCTTCAAGATCTGTGTTCATATACCATTTTGAAATAATTTCAAAATCTTTAGCTGAGCTTGATTGAGCTTGCCTGTTGCAATGTAAACAATAGAAAAGTCCCAAAAGTGCAAACCCTGCCCACCTGACACTCCAGGCAGGCTAAAACCAACGCTCAAAAGTTGTTTAAAGATTTCCAATAGTATTTGAACCCAGTTCTGCTCTTCTCACATATTCCCAGCATATTTTTTCTTTCTCTCTTTTTTAGGTCAAGGGTGAACACTTAGCCTGAAAAAACATGTGACACTAGATCCTGCTAGCTAATGTGCGCATGACTAAGGTAAGCAATGTGTCACAGTCATAAGCCTGCTGTACATAATAGGTGTGTGTGTGTGTATGCGTGTGTATGCGTGCGTGTGTGTGTGCGCAGGGCAGAGGATTGACTAAGCTACATATACAGGGTCAGTCAGTTGTCTTAATGACCTGTTATCAGTCTAAATCTGACACTGAGGATCACAGAGCTACAGGCGTTAATAGATAAAGAACCTGGCCATGTCTCTAGTTCCCATAGTCCATTTCCCTGGAACAGCAATGTAGCCTAGACAATCTACATCCCAAATGGCACCCTATTCCCTACATAGTGCACTACTTTTGACCAGGGTTCTATGGGTCCATTTGGGATACATCCGAGGTCTAGCTTGAGAAGAATCGGGTGAGATCTCTAGCTAGAGAATAAACGTTGTATCTTGAAGTAGGCTATGTAGCAGTGAGCACAGTATGAATTGTGGTTAATTAGTCTACTCTACCCTCACACCGCTTCTGTCCTTGACTGTTCACCTAGTTCAACAGGGCTGATGAAATAGTCACAGTGCTCTGGCAACATTCTGTTCAATCATAAACCTGCCTTTGGATAGCCCCTGTAATCCGAACCCTACCCCTCATTCATTCATTCATTCATTATTCCACTACAGGCCTTCCTAAGGTGGGTGATGATTACCCCTTCCATATCACACACACACACACACACACGTAAGTTTCCCTGATACTCTCACTCAGCTGGGACCAGAGTTAAGTGGAAATAGCAGTTAGCACATACAGCACTCACTGTTTGCTTTCCCTCCTTTCCCAAACAGAGATGGAGAACCAACCACTGATAGAACTATTACAAAGTCTACCTGGCTGTTGTACAACTTAGGCCTGCTATCAGGCAAGCTCTTTTTAGGCTTTCAGGTTAGGCTACTGCTGACAGAAGAAACCTAAGGGCCGGGTTCCCAGACACAGATTAAGGTTGGTCCTGGACTAAAGGTTTACGCATGCTTCGGTTCGGCTGGTGCCTAGCTGAACTCAGCTAGGCGAACTGAACGAGTGTGCTCCCATACCTTCGACCTTCACTTGAAAAGACCTTCGCATGAAAAACAAAAGAAAAACAAAAATAGTTCTGTTTGTCCATCTTGAGACACCGTAGCCAGTTTACACTTCCTCAAAATAGTCTGAATTAATCTAGGGCTGTGTTCGAATACCCATTGCAATGTTCATTGCTCTACTGTAGTTATTCATTTCCATCATGTCAGTATAATGGAAAGTAATGTCCACATCCCATTATGGAACGCATCTTCTTGTCACCATGTTTCAAAGAGTCTTGCACCACTGAGCCAAGCACACGCTCAACTCTGCCGTTTGTGGTTTTGTGTGTGTGTGTGTTCCCGCATGTGCATGTGTGCATATGAACAACCACTTCCTGGTGTGCACGTTTGCGATGCCTTTACAATGTAAGTATGCATTTAACAGCTCACAAACAGGATGCAGCCTACTGTCCTATTTAGCTCCCCTGAAAGGCTGCAACCGGAAAGACAACATAGTGGTGAGAACAAGCTGTTCTCACCTGGGTCGGCTTGAATAGAGGGAGATAGAGAGAAATATTGTTTTCGGTCACAAAAGCCTGCAGGTATGATGCATTGTGATACAGTATAAGACTTCTCATGAGCGTGTATAATCCCAGATTTCTACTGTTTTGTTCTTCGGAGGTCAGGAGCGTTGTGCTGTTCTGTTCTTGAGGATTCTTCGTAGCTACTTTTCGTTGGGGCTAAGCTCTTTACAACACTGAGGTTAAGGTTACTTGGCACCCAAAGTTGTTGAGAAACCCTTTGTTTACACAGGTGAGCAGTCTCATCTGTCTACCTGTCATGATTTGGGGGAGGGCCTAAAGTAGTCCCAGGCCCCCAGCAGGCGCTCCCTCTCTCCTGGCCTCACATGGCCTGCTCAGGGAAACACACAGGAACAAGACAATCCATCAGAAGCAACAACCTGAACTGGGGAAACAAGAAGGGCCTTATGGGTCAACTGCCTGGGGTCAGCACTCAGCATAGTAAAAGTTCCATTGTAAGGAGTTACTTCCTGATCTGCTCTGGACATCTCTGCCATCTGATTCAACACTCAGTGAGGGCAGAGGAAAGTGTCTGGTACAATCAGCTCAAATAAAATAGTCCAGTAGTCATGAAAAAGGAGAAAATGTTTATAAACAAGGTAATGCCGCACTTACGTGCTAGTCGGAACTAGGAAAATCAGAAATGTCCAACTCGCTAACTGGTTGAATGAGGCACGTGTATAACTACAACTAGTTGGCAAGTCAGAAATGTCAGAGTTCTGACTAGCACGTGAATGCAGCATACACCCATCTGTACACCCATCTGTACACCCATCTGTACACCCATCTGGTACACCCATCTGTACAACCATCTCTACACCCATCTGGTACACCCATCTGTACACCCATCTGGTACACCCATCTGTACACCCATCTGGTACACCCATCTGTACACCCATATGTACACCCATATGTACACCCATCTGTACACCCATCTGTACACCCATCTGGTACACCCATCTGTACACCCATCTGGTACACCCATCTGTACACCCATCTGGTACACCCATCTCTACACCCATCTGTACACCCATCTGTACACCCATCTGGTACACCCATCTGTACACCCATCTGGTACACCCATCTCTACACCCATCTGGTACACCCATCTGTACACCCATCTCTACACCCATCTGTACACCCATCTCTACACCCATCTGGTACACCCATCTGTACACCCATCTGGTACACCCATCTGTACACCCATCTGGTACACCCATCTGTACACCCATCTGGTACACCCATCTGGTACACCCATCTGTACACCCATCTGGTACACCCATCTGTACACCCATCTGGTACACCCATCTGTACACCCATCTGTACACCCATCTGGTACACCCATCTGTACACCCATCTCTACACCCATCTCTACACCCATCTCTACACCCATCTGTACACCCAGATATCTACACCCATCTATACACCCATCTGTACACCCATCTGGTACACCCATCTGGTACACCCATCTGGTACACCCATCTGTACACCCATCTGTACACCCATCTGGTACACCCATCTGGTACACCCATCTGTACACCCATCTGTACACCCATCTGTACACCCATCTGGTACACCCATCTCTACACCCATCTGGTACACCCATCTGGTACACCCATCTGTACACCCATCTGTACACCCATCTGGTACACCCATCTGTACACCCATCTGGTACACCCATCTCTACACCCATCTGGTACACCCATCTGGTACACCCATCTGTACACCCATCTCTACACCCATCTGGTACACCCATCTGTACACCCATCTGGTACACCCATCTCTACACCCATCTGGTACACCCATCTGTACACCCATCTCTACACCCATCTCTACACACATCTGGGAATGGCACTGGCATGTATAGCAGCCATTTCACGGGTCCTGACCAATTATGCTATTTTGTGTTTTCTTTTGCACCGATCTTAACTTTCTTTGTACATAATATTTCCGCCATCGCTACCTATGACCAAAAATAGCTTCTGGAAATCAGAACAGCGATCACTAACCTCGATTTGGATGACGAATTCTACTTCAATGACTCAGCAGCACAGGACAAACTACTCACCCAGGATCAGGCCCTAATCCACAACCCTTTGAAGTGGAAAAGACGGTGATATAGAGGCCGAAGTGGGGGCAGCCTGATGAAACTACGATATAGAGCCCGACGTGGGGGAAACCTGAGGAAACTACGATATAGAGCCCGATGTGGGGGAAACCTGAGTAAACTACGATATAGAGGACGACGTGGGGGCAACCTGATGAAACTACGATATAGAGGACGACGTGGGGGCAACCTGATGAAACTACGATATAGAGGTCGACGTGGGGGCACCCTGAGGAAACTACGATATAGAGGTCGACGTGGGGGCACCCTGAGGAAACTACGATATAGAACCTGACGTGGGGGCAACCTGATGAAACTACGATATAGAGGTCGACGTGGGGGCACCCTGAGGAAACTACGATATAGAGGTCGACGTGGGGGCACCCTGAGGAAACTACAATATAGAACCTGACGTGGGGGCACCCTGATGAAACTACGATATAGAGGTCGACGTGGGGGCACCCTGAGGAAACTACGATATAGAACCTGACGTGGGGGCAACCTGATGAAACTACGATATAGAGGTCGACGTGGGGGCACCCTGAGGAAACTACGATATAGAACCTGACGTGGGGGCACCCTGAGGAAACTATGATATAGAGGTCAACGTGGGGGCAACCTGATGAAACTATGATATAGAAACTGACGTGGGGGCAACCTGATGAAACTACGATATAGAACCTGACGTGGGGGAAACCTGAGGAAACGACAATATAGCGATCGAAGTGGGGGCAACCTGATGAAACTACGATATAGAGCCTGACGTGGGGGCAACCTGATGAAACTACGATATAGAGGCCGAAGTGGGGACAACCTGATGAAACTACGATATAGAACCTGACGTGGGGGCAACCTGATGAAACTACAATGTTGAGGATGACGTGGGGGCAACCTGAGGAAACTACGATATAGAGGATGACGTGGGGGCAACCTGATGAAACTACGATATAGAGTATGACATGGGGGCAACCTGATGAAACTATGATATAGATGCCGACGTGGGGCAACGTGATGAAACCACGGCAACGAGTAAAAAAACAAAAACACTTCTACCCTCTGTTCTATTGGTGAATGTACAATCACTGGAGAGAAAAAACTAGATTAGCTCTGTTCTATTTGTGAATGTACAATCACTGGAGAACAAACTAGATGAGCTCGGTTCGAGACTATCCTATCAACTGGACCTGAAGAATTGTGCTTCACGGAGTCGTGGCTGAACGAGGACATGGTTAATATAAATCTAGCTGTTTTTTCTATGCGTCGGTAGGACAGAACGTCAGCGTCTCGTAAACTCAAGGGCGGGGGTGTGTGTCTGTTTGTTAACAACAGCTAGTGCACAATCTCTAATATAAAGGAAGTCTCGAGGTTCTACTTGCCTGAGTTAGAAAACCTCATGATAAGCTGTAGACCATACTATTTACCAAGGCAGTTTTCATCTATATTTTTCGTAGCTGTATACTGACCACCAGAAACCGATGCTGGCACTAAGACCTCACTCGACGAACTATAAAGGGCTATAAGCCAACAAGAAAATGCTCATCCAGAGGCAGCGCTCCTAGTGGCCGGCGATGTTAATGCAGGAAAACGAAACTGTTTTACCAGCATGTCACCTGTGCAACTAGAAGGAAAACAGCTCTAGATCACCTTTACTCCACACACAGAGACAAATACAAAGTTCTCCCGTTTGGCAAATCTGACCAAAACCTCAAACAGGAAGTACCAGTGACACACTCAATTCGGAAGTGGTCTGATGAAGTGGATGCTAAGCTACAGGGCTGTTTTGCTAGCACAGACTGGAATATGTTTGGGGATTCATCCAATGGCATTGAGGAGTTTACCACATCAGTCAACGGCTTCATTAATAAGTGCATCGTTGAAGTCGTCCATACAGTGACCGTAAGGACACATCCCAACCAGATTACAGGCAACATCCGCACTAAGCTAAAGGTTAGAGCTGCCGCTTTCAAGGAGTGGGACACTAACCCAGGCGCTTATAAGAAATCCCGCTATGCCCTCCAATGAAACAGGCAAAGCGTCAATACAGGACTAAGATCAAATCCTACTACACTGGCTCTGACACTCATTGGATGTGGCAGGACCTGAAAACTATCACAGATTACAAACGGAAACTCAGCCATGTGATGCCCAGTGACATGAGCCTTCCAGAGAAGCTAAATGCCTTCTATGCTCGCTTCGAGACAAGCAAAACTGAACCATGTGTGAGAACACCAGCTGTTCCGAACGACTGCGTGATCACGCCCTCTGTAGCCGATGTGAATAAGACCTTTAAACAGGTGAACATTCACAAGGCCACAGGGCCAGACGGATTAACAGGACATACTCAGTGCATGCAGTGACCAGCTGGCAATACTCTTTAAAAAATATATATATATATTAAGGTATTCCCAGGCGGTCTCCCATCTCAGTACTAAATACGCTTGTGGTATGGCCATTTTTTTTACCCTGGTTTCTCCCTGAATTCTCCCTCAATGGGCTTGGGAGAGGCGAAGGTCGAATCACGCATCCTCCGAATCCCAGGCTGTAGTGGCGCTGCGCCACCCAGGCCCCCCTGACATTTTCAACCTCTCCCTGACTATAATACCTACTTGTTTCAAGTAGACTACCATAGTCCTTGCGCTCAAGAAAGCCAAGGGAACCTGTCTAAATAACTATCGCCCTGTACCACACATTTGTAGCTATGAAATGCTTAGAAAGGCTGGTCGGTTTGAGAGCTTCAAGTTTCTTGGTGTCCACATCACTAAGGATCTATCATGGTCCAAACACACCAAGAGGGCACGAGAACGTCTCTTCCCCCTCAGGTTGAAAATATTTGCCATGGGCTCTCAGATCCTCAAAAAGTCCTACAGCTGCACCATCGAGAGCATCTTGACTGGCTGCATCACCTCTTGGTATGGCAAATGCTTGGCATCCGACCGCAAGGCGCTACAGAGGGTAGTGCGTACGGACCAGTGTCACTGGGGCCGAAATCCCTGCCATCCAGGACTTCTATACCAGGTGATGTCAGAAGGCCAAAAAAGGTGTCCAAGACTCCAGCCACCCAAGCTACAGACTGTTCTCTCTGGTACCACACGGCAAGCAGTACCAATGCACCAAGTCTGGAACCCACAGAACCCTGAACAGCTTCTACCCCCAAGCCATGAGACTTTTAAACAAGGCTGCTAAATAGCTACCCAGACTACCTCATCGAACATTGTTGCACTAACTCTCTTGCACTGACTACGCACACTGGACTCTACCCACACTGACACCCCGGTACACACACTACAGTCGCCCACACATGCCTACGGACACCACACGCGCTGCTGCTACTGTCTATCCTGTTGCCTCGTCACTTTATCCCTCCCTATATGCATAGCTACCTCAATTACCTCGTACCGCTGCACATCGACTCGGTGCTTGTTCTCCCTGTATATAGCCATGTTATTTTGACACTTTATTCACTGTGTATTTATTCCTTGCGTCACTATTTCCATTGTTTTCTCTCTGCATTGTTAGAAATGGACCTATAAGTATTTCACTGTTAGTCTACACCCATTGCCTACCCATCTCTGACTAGGTTTCTTCAGACTGACAGGCCCTCCATATCAGCCTGTCATAACTTTACTGACCTGATCAACATGACCAGGGAAACCGAGTGTGGTATCAGTCTGTGTAATCAAAGCAGCTCAGTTTGATCACCCTGATCCAATACCACTAACAGGTCTATCTAGTCCAATCACAAGGATACACCCTCTCTTGTCCACCAATCATCTGCTGGCTCAATGCAACACCCTCCGCCCGACATAACAGGGTCACCATGGATCTCTTTCTATGCACGTAATGTTAAACTCAATAAACTTGACTGTTTTCACCCATTTAAAATGGTATTTAGTATGTTAAGGTTGAGTTAAATCAGTGTCAGCATCCTCACCAAAAGATGATTGTCTGGGTTATGGAACATGCTGCAACAGGAATTGCTTTGTTAAGTTGCAGTTTTCCCTTCAAAAAATAGTCTGACATTGTATCAAAGTCTAACTCTGTAAATATGTAATGCTTGACTAGGCCTGACCGAGAAGACAACCACGCCTCAGAAACAATCCAGTCACGTCTCAGTTCACTAGCGGGTGGATGAATAAAACAAATAAGAAAAACATTGTTTGAAAAATACAGGGTTTATTGGTTTTAACTGCAATCAAGTTACAAAAAGAAATCAGTTTTATATCAACTCAGAGAAATGACTAGTGAAAAACCATGGCTGGAAAAATACATTCAACAGTTTGACTTTCAGTTTACTTTCGTTTACTTTCAGTAATCCTGTTTAACATCATTCAAAACTTCAAGGAAACATGGAACAAGGAATTTAAAAACAATTTCACCATTATCTTCCATCGTTTAATAGAAAAGGCCTTAGTTAGCTACCTGGAATGTATTCAAAAGTAGGCACTTTAACAGCTGGGGCCACGCAAGTGCAAAAAACAAGACAACTTCTCCTCAAACCATTTGGTCACAGCTTTTGCTTGTAATAAAAGGGAGTCTTTTTCCTCTAAATCCCTGGTTATTGTATTACATTAACTGAGACCTTCACATAACTTTAAACCCAAAACTTCACACACTGAATCGGGATGTCCAAGTGAACATGGTGATACTCATCACGTGTTGCACCTCTTAGTTTTAGATATATGAGTCATATTTATGAAATAATCCTGTTTGGTCTACATATGGTACCAAGTTGGCCTAATCTCAAAGAATACAACAGCGAAAAGGTAATAACATTAAAGTACTGTTACTGTCAGAGAAAACATCAAAAAAAGAGTGAGCACAGGACACCTCCGGAATGAGAATGCGGCAATTATTTTTGCTAGAATTGAAGTCCAATAACAGGGAGAACAGAGAACAAAAAAATGTATACAAATAAATAAATCAACTTTTTTTCTGCATTTTTTTGTTTTAAATTAAGTCTCATTTTGACAATGTATAGTTGCAAACAAAAGTCATTGTAATACAATATATTAAACTGTGAAAAAAGAAATTGACAAAATGTCTTCACAATCTTTAGATTAATACCGAAGATCATAATTTAACATAAAGAAAATATATTCTATTGTTCATTATCCAGATAAATACAAAAACAAAATTAACAAAAAAATGCATATGATCACCAATAAATATGTTTCGATAAGTTAAATATGCAGTGATAAGTTGATAAGCAAAAACTGTTTGGAAAGTTTTCAAACAAATAATCATAATAACAATAAAAATAATCAAAACCTAGAGAAAGAAGCAGAGAGATGTCATAACATCAGACTACTCCTCAAAGCCAGATTCTGATTGTAAGGGGAAGAGGAAAACTAGGATAGCTTAGAGATCCCATCTCAAGTTGCAGGAAGTATAGAAGAACTGCACCATGGGAATGCTGGAATTCCCCGCTGCCTGCGGAACGGCACAGAGGGCGGTGGGGTGGAGAGGGCGGGACAAAAATAATAATACAAACAGTCTTAAAGGTTTAATAACCAGTTAGACAATAAAGACGTCCCTCATCCTTCCTTTCCAGAAACACAACTGCCAGTGACCAACAACAGGATGGGGTGGTTTGTGGTGCAATGACACACTTGCACTGCTACACGTTCAGGAACAAAATCACAGGTGGCACCTGGCAAAACAACAAAAGTCTAACATTCTCATTGTTCATTCGTTTCCTCTCGCGTTTTGACTGAAGACATGGTAGGGTCTGTGAAGGGAGGGGAGTTAGGAGACGGGTAACAGCAAGGAAGACATTTCTGGGGTGATTTGAAAACAAGTCACTGTATCCTTATTCTAACTAGGAACTAAATGTATATTGATTTGTGGAGAAGAGGGGTCAGGGGATGGTTGTCGAGGGGACAGGGGAGTGCCATTTCCCATTCATTATATCTTTCTGTCCTTTTTTCAAGGGCGGCGTGGATAAGATACATTAAATAGCTGCCGTCTAGTCGTCAGAGACGGAGAGGCGGCTGAAGATTGGGAGGCGTCTGTTGGCATCCAGGCTGGGGGATTCTGACCCACTGAGACTGCCCCCCGAGCTGCTCTGGTACCCCTCCTGGTCCGACAGAGAGTCCTGGGGCGGGCTGGACGGAGATGCAAAAATCTGGGTGGGGGACTCCGACATGGGCCTGAAGAAGTAGGGGGTGTTGTTCTGGGACGGGGGTGCAGGGGCTTTGGGATCAGTCCCCACGTGGTCTCCGGATCCAAGGCTGGGGCCGAACAGATTGGCCAGCTCCTGGCTGGAGTACGTGAAGAGGTTGGAGCTCGGCCACTCAGGTATCTCGTCCGGAGAGAACATAGGTGGAGGGGTGACGGAGGTGGGGCTGTCCCCTCCTCTCAGACCCCCGGAGCTGGGGAACCCTGCGAAGCTGTAGCTGTGCTGCAGACGAGGACGCTCCAACTTATTGGAGGAGAGAGGAGAGTAGGAGGAGCAGGATGAGGGGGAGGGAGGGGGTCCACGGCGCTCCTCTGCGTTGTGGATAAAGTGACAGCGAGGACCGTAGGGGCAGAATCCGATTGTGTGGAAGGTACGACACAGCTCGGTTTTGTATTTAGGGTGGCGGCTGAGAGAACGCAGCTCGTGGAAGCCATGGGCGAACTGACACTTGTCGCCGTACTTACAGGCTCCGTTCTCCTCAAACGGCCGGCACAGCTCCGTCTTGTAGCGACTGGAGTTGACCTGGCTCTGCTGCTGGCTCAGGGCTCCTAGGCTGGTAGGACTAGCAGGCCCCAGGCACTGGTGTAGGAGCCTCTCACCCGTCTCGGAGAAAGAGCGGTCCCTCATGCGATTCTCCTTGTTGCTGCTACCACTTCCAATAAACCCTGAGGTGATGGAGCAGGAGGAGTGGTCTATGGTCTTCAGGCTGTTAAGGAACTGGTTCTGGTTGAACTTGGAGCTGGGGTTATGGTTGGGGAGGGTGACAGAGTGGCGTCTCTTGTATACTGACAGCCCACAGCCCAGCGAGGGGGTCCCCACAGCCTTCCTGTCCAGCAGGGCTCCGGTGGGGTTGGTGATAGACATGGGGATGTTGGTGGATATCGGATGATGGGGGGTGCTCAGTAAGTTGTTGTTGTAATTCAGCATCTTGTCGTTCTGGAAAATTACACATTTGGAATATTAAGTCTACATTCAATACAAAAGAATAAGTAGTTTAACAATTCACGTTAGTCAATAAAGCAATTTTATCCTACAAATTATGATAATGGACACTGAAATGGCTTTGATTTCATAAAGGGAGGGAAAACGTCTACAAGAAATCCCTGAATGACTACTGTTGATGTTCGTTTTGCTTTAAATCCTCTGGTGATGCAGGCCTATAGAACAGAACTGACAGACTTTTCACACCACTTCGATACAAACTGATTTTCGTAACCGGTTAAGAGGGCATTTTTGCTAACCATAACCTCCGTCTCCTAACCTGCTACGTTAATTATCCTAAACGGCTACGAAAAAGTAACTTCGGTATCGAAGTGGGGTAAAAACAGTGTTACCCTCGAACAGAACAGCTGGTTTGGCAAGTTGCCCTACAAAGGAATGTGCGCGCTGCGAGTCTGGTCTGGTTACAAAGAAGCTGCTGCATCTCTGAATTTGAAATGAAAACGTAGTTTGAGGGCACTCAACGGGAAGGCATTATGTTAGTAGGCTAGTAAGGACGTTCTCTTCAAATAACATTCTCAATCAATAATATAGATGTTGATGGCTGGGTAATTGATGAAAGATTAAAAAGCTTGTGTTGCCTCTTACACAAGGTTAATTCGTATAACGTTAACTTTATGTAGACCTTTTATGCGCAAAGACCAACTAAATATATTTATTAACTTCAAACAGAAAGTTCAGAAGTTGCTAAAAACAAATCATAACATTTCAATTAAATACAGTAGCTGTCTACAACAATCAATGCATTTAATTCATACAATATATCTAGATATTAGATTTTTCTTCGCTTTTCAATATAATTGGCAACCAGTACGTTTCAATAAAATGTATCAAATTACTGCAGCACCTCTGAAGTGAATCATAATCATTGGTTAGGGGTTTCAAAATGTTAACTAGCTAACGTTAGTTTCAGGAACGAGCCTTATTGAACGAATGTAACATCATGACAAATAGACATCTGATTCATGTAGCTAGTTAGCTAACGATTCTGCGTTTAACTTATCCAATGTATCCAGCTGCACAATAAAACACGTTTCAATCATTAGAGCCAACTGTTGCCATTGAATTAAATAATGAATTGCAAACCCTCGTGGTTAACACTTTTGACTACTGTGGTGCAAAAGTAGCAGCAGACTAGCAATTTATCCATTTTAACAGTCTGACTCACTCTTAATGGATATTAGCAATCAAACAAGGAAACGAACGATAGTCAACAAAGTAAAAAAATTACAACACGAGACAGCATGCACGTCATGGAACTCACTATCGGGCAAGTTTCCATAGCTAGACAGTTTGCAAGATAAAGTTCGAGTTATGATCATATCAAACCAATGTTACTGCATCACTTTTATAATATTAATCACAACAAAAAGGGTACACATGTCAAATGAACCAACCGCAAACTAGCCTCGTTAAATGTCGAATACCACTACTGACGTGGCTCCAATAGCTAATAACGTTGGCTAGCCTAGAAAAAAAGCGAGTAGATAACTTCTGTACCTTGTTCATTACTTCGCTGAAATCGTAGAAAGGCGAAACCACTGCGGTGGTCATCTTGGCTGCGTAGAAAATACAATCTAAAAGTAGTAAAAATAATATATATATATTTTTTAATTGAAGTTACAGACTATGGTGAGTTCTGATTTGTAAACTTATTTTGCCCTAACTAATAGATCACCCCCTCTGCACTGCAGGAGCCCAGTACGTTTGCTTTATAATCGCGTGCAGGAGGAGCTTGTAGTGACGGGGCGGTTCTTAGATCGACTCTTTTTTTGAGGGGACACGAAACTTACACCAGAACTTTGCAAACTTTCTCCCAGGGCACATTCACAATGTTGCATTGGTTTTGCATGGCTGAGGCACTCAACCGTAAATAGGATCTACACGAAAGAAACACAAAGAACAAGGTTAATAGAGCATAGCATTATTTCATCCAAGTTTTAAAAACAAACTGTAATGCATTATTCTTTTCACTCTCATGTATTTCAGTCAGCAGAATGACGAAACAATTCAATGTATGGGAATCAGCCAGGTTGGCACAATGCCAACTAAACAGTGTTCTATGCCAAAATGGAGATTTGCACTTCCAGAAACACTCGTGACTGATCCAATGTAAGTGTTAGTCATCAGCCTAAACCCTTCATTGCATCAGGTAGCCTTGGTCTGGCAACGGTAGGCTAGGCTTACTGACTATTGTTTGTTCAAAGGTACAGGTTTTCCAAACAAGTAATGTAGTAAACCTAGCAGCCTACTTTTTCCATGTTTTTAAATCATAATAAACCACATACATGTCCTTGCTTATAGGCCTACTTTATTGCAATTTCTGGGTGACGCAACTTCACAGTCTTAGGCAGACAGTCTTTGATTGTTTATGCTCTCTCTCTCTCCCTACATAGTACCCTCAGGCTCCCTTCTGCTCTCACCCCCCACCACACACACACACACACACACACACACACACACACACACACACACACACACACACACACACACACACACACACACACACACACACACACACTGTCATTAATTGACTCTTAATTGTAGGCTTTCACAGTGAGGGGACTTTCCAATTCTATTCATGCAGTTTAACCCTTACCTACCTTGCTCAACAATACACACACACAATTTTTTAATATTTTTTTTTACATTTAACCTTTATTTAACTAGGCAACACAGCACAGCACAGCACAGCACAGCACACATGTAAATCAGCCTGCAGCCTTGGCTCAGTTTACAATGAAATCCTCCACTTTTACTTGAAATGCACTGACTGCTAGTAGTTGGTAGTTGTAGCATGGGGAAACATATGCACTATTCTAACTTCTATTCAGTGCAGATTTAGTGTTTAAGATCTTTATTTGCACCATAGATCTAGGCTACATATACACTATATATACAAAAGTATGTGGACACCACTTAAAATGAGTGAATTTGTCTTTTTCAGCCACACTCGTTGGCCGGGGACTTTAATGCAGGGAAACTTAAATCAGTTTTACCTAATTTCTATCAGCGTGTTAAATGTGCAACCAGAGGGAAAAAAAATTCTAGAACACCTTTACTCCACACACAGAGACGCGTACAAAGCTCTCCTTCAACCCTCCATTTGGCAAATCTGACCATAATTCTATCCTCCTGATTCCTGCTTACAAGCAAAAACTCAAGCAGGAAGCACCAGTGACTCAGTCAGTAAGAAAGTGGTTAGATGAAGCAGATGCTAAGCTACAGGACTGTTTTGCTAGCACAGACTGGAATATGTTCCTGGATTCTTCCGATGGCATTGAGGAGTACACCACATCAGTCATTGGCTTTATCAATAAGTGCATCGAGGACGTCGTCCCCACATTGACTGTACGTACATACCCCAACCAGAAGCCATGGATTACAGGCAACATTCACACTGAGCTAAAGGGTAGAGCTGCCGCTTTCAAGGAGCGTGACTCTAACCCGGGAGCTTATAAGAAATCCCGCTATGGCCTCCGACGAACCATCAAACAGGCAAGCAACAAAGGAGATGATTGTGGACTACAGGAAAAGGAGGACAGAGCACGCCCTCATTCTCATCGATGGGGCTGTAGTGGAGCAGGTTGAGAGCTTCAAGTTCCTTGGCGTCCACATCACCAACAAACTAACATGGTCCAAGCACACCAAGACAGTCATGTAGAGGACACACAAAACCTATTCCCACTCAGGAGACTGAAAAGATTTGGCATGGGTCCTCAGATCCTCAAAATGTTTTACAGCTGCACCATCGAGAGCATCCTGATGGGTTGCATCACTGCCTGGTATGGCAACTGCTCGGCCTCCGACCACAAGGCACTACAGAGGGTAGTGCATACGGCCCAGTATATCACCAGGGCCAAGCTTCCTGCCATCCAGGACCTCTATACCAGGCGGTGTCAGAGGAAGGCCCTAAAAATTGACAAAGACTCCAGCCACCCTCGTCATAGACTGTTCTCTCTGCTACCGCATGGCAAGCGATACCAGAGCGCCAAGTCTAGGTCCAAGAGGCTTCTTAAAAGCTTCTGCCCCCAGGCCATAAGACTCCCGAACAGCTAATTAAAAGGCTACCTGGACTATTTGTATTACCCCCCCCACCACCACCACCTTCTACGCTGCTGCTACTCTCTGTTATTACCTATGCATAGTCACTTTAATAACTCTACCTACATATACATGTTATCTCAATTACCTCGACACCGGTGCCCCAGCACAATGGCTCTGTACCGGTACCCCCTGTATATGCCCTGCTATTTTTATTTACTGCTGCTCTTTAATTATTTGTTCTTCTTATATCTTACTTTTTAATTTTGCACTTACATTTTTTATTTTTTATTAAACTACGCCGTTGGTTAAGGGCTTGTAAGTTAACATTTCACTGCAAGGTCTACATATGTTGTATTCGGCGCATGTGACAAATAATATTTCATTTGATTTGATTTGACAGGTGTGTAAATCGCCTGTCCTTACTACCGAGTTCCAAACTGCCTCTGGAAGCAACGTCAGCACAGAAAGTGTTCGTCGGGAGCTTCATGAAATGGGTCTCCATGGCTGAGCAGCCACACACAAGCCTAAGATCACCATCCACAATGCCAAGCGTCGGCTGGAGTGGTGGAAAGCTCGCCACCATTGGACGGAAGCAGTGGAAATGCACTCTCTGGAGTAATGAATCACGCTTCACCATCTGGCAGTCCAACGGACTAATCTGGGTTTGGCGGATGCCAGGAGAACGCTACCTGCCCCATTGCATAGTGCCAACTGTAAAGATTGGTCGAGGAGGAATAAGGGTCTTGGGCTGTTTTTCGTGGTTCTGGTTAAGCCCCTTAGTTCCAGTGAAGGGAAATCTTAACTCTACAGCATACAATGACATTCTAGACGATTCTGTGCTTACAACTTTGTGGCAACAGTTTGGGGAAGGCCCTTTCCTGTTTCAGCATGACAATGCACACATGTACAAAGCGAGGTCCATACAGAAATGGTTTGTCCAGATCGGTGTGGAAGAACTTTATTGGCCTGCACAGATCCCTGACCTCAACCGCCTTGGAATACCTTTGGGATGAATTGGAACGCCGACTGCGAGCCAGGCCTAAACGCCCAACATCAGTGCCCGACCTCACTAATGCTCTTGTGGCTGAATGAAAGCAAGTCCCCACAGCAATGTTCCAACATCTAGTGGAAAGCCTTCCCAGAAGAGTGGAGGCTGTTATAGCGGAAAAGGTGGGACCAAGTCCATATTAATGCCCATGATTTTGGGATGAGATGTAGCGTATGTTGTAGGGCTTCATCAGTGGGAGTAGGCTACAATATTGTCACTTTGGCAAACAGTGACCATAGGAATTGTCAAGACAGCACAAACAGATTTGTAATCAGGCTAATAATATCTAGTAATATTGTAATCTTCTCTCCTTGTTAAATCATGTCATTTACAGATAGGTAGGTTTTGGGCCTATAACCTGATACCACAGTGATCTCATCAAGTCCAGACACATAACAGGCAGACACAATGAAGATGTGTGTATGTAAAAAATAACTAGGCAATGTGTAATCTTATATACAAAGGAGGAGGAGGGGAGGAAGGGGATGAAGGAGGAAGGGGAGGAGGAGGAAGGGGAGGAGGGGGGGAGGAGGGGAGGAGGAGGAGGGGATGGGGAGGCAGGGGATGGGGAAGAGGGTATGGGGAGGAGGGGGGGGGGAGGGGAGGAGGAGGAGGGGATGGGGAGGAAGGGGATGGGGAAGAGGGGAGGAGGATGGGACGGGGAGGAAGAGGATGGGGAAGAGGGGAGGAGGAGGAGGGTATGGGGAGGAGGAGGATGAGGGGATGGGGAGGAAGGGGATGGGGAAGAGGGTATGGGGAGGGGAGGAGGAGGAGGAGGAGGGGATGGGGAAGAGGGGAGGAGGAGGAGGGTATGGGGAGGAAGGGGAGGAGGAGGGGATGGGGAGGAAGGGGATGGGGAAGAGGGGAGGAGGAGGGGGGTATGGGGAGGAGGGGAGGAGGAGGATGAGAGGAGGAGGGGATGGGGAGGAGTTGCTTTGGCAATGGTAACATATGTTTCCCAAGACAATAAAGCCCTTAAATTGAATTGAATTGATTTATAGAGGACTATACAGCACTGCCCTGAGGGGGGAGGAGGGAGGATAGGAGTGGAGAGGGCAAACACTTTCACCCCGCTTTCCTTTCCTGCTTTCCCTTCTCTCCCTTTCTCTTCCCTTTACCCAGCAGCCATGCAACACAGGGGGGCGGTGGGGGCTCAGATCTGTTGATGCTTGTTTTCAATTGAATTATTCAATTTGACTTGAGAGATCTGGAGACAAAACATTAACAGACTAAGAGTTCTCTCAGGGACTGGGAGTGGAGGCTCAGGCTGAGGAAGAACTGCAGTTATTTTGGAAATGTAGTGCAGGAGAGGAGTATGTGTGTGTGTGTGTGTGTGTGTGTGTGTGTGTGTGTGTGTGTGTGTGTGTGTGTGTGTGTGTGTGTGTGTGTGTGTGTGTGTGTGTGTGTGTGTGTGTGTGTGTGTGTGTGTGTGTGTGTGTGTGTGTGTGTGTGTGTGTGTGTGTGTGTGTGTGTGTGTGTGTGTGTGTGTGTGTGTTTTACGAGGACTGTAAGGCGTTATCTCATCTCATCACCCCCTGAGGTGGTTTTAGCCTACAGACAAACAGACAGGATGGATTGACAGACAGAGCTGAGGTAAATCACATCTGGCTGCAGTTCAAAGAGCCTCCCTGTCACTGTCCCTGATAGATCTGTGGATCTGATCCATTGTCTTCTGAGGAAGAAGCCTGCGAGTCTGTGTGTAAGGGCTACACTAGATTGTATACTGTATGTGACTTTCTTCCTGGTCATTGGATAAGACACCTGTTTCCTCCCACCACCGCAAAGTACCAGTCTGCTCAGTCAGAGGATATCAGATAAGCCCTGGCCCTTACACAACCCATACAGCCAACCAGCCGGTACCGGTTTGAAGGCTCACACCAGACCCACAGGCAAGTAAAGCAGATCCTCTCTCTCAGTCACTGTTCTACATACACACACACACACACACACACACACACACACACACACACACACACACACACACACACACACACACACACACACACACACACACACACACACACACACACACACACACACACACACACACACACACACACACTTTAACACTCATCACATACGCTACCGGCACTGAGTGTACAAAACATTAGGAACACCTGCTATTTCCATGACATACTGACCAGGTGTATCCAGGTAAAGGCTATGATCCCTTATTGATGTCACCTGTTAAATCCACTTCAATCCGTGTAGATGAAGGGGAGGAGACAGGTTAGATAATGATTTTTAAGCGTTGAGACAATTGAGACAAGGATTGTGTATGTGTGCCATTCAGAGGGTGAATGGACAAGACAAAATAATACATTTCTTTTGAACGTGGGTATGGCAGTAGGTGCGAGATACCAGTTTAAATGTGTGTCAAGAACTGCAACACTGCTGGGTTCTTCACGCACAACAGCTTCCAGTGTGTATCCATAATGGTCCACCACTCAAAGGACATCCAGCCGACTTGACACATCTGTGGGAAGCATTGGACTCAACATGGGCCAGCATCCCTGTGGAACGCTTTCAACAACTTGTAGAGTCCATGCCCCGACAGATTGAGGCTGTTCTGAGGGCAAAAGGTGGGTGCAACTTAATATTAGGAAGATGTTCCTAATGTTTTGTACACCTAGCTACTTCAATTACCTCATACCCTTGCACATCAACTAGTTACTCTACTCCCTATATATATCCATGTTATATTCTAATCCCTATATATATCCATGTTGTATTCTTCTCCCTGCATATAACCATGTTATATTCTCCTCCCTATATATTGCCATGTTATATTCTACTCCCTATATATTGCCATGTTATATTCTACTCCCTATATATAGCCATGTTATATTCTCCTCCCTATATATTGCCATGTTATATTCTACTCCCTATATATTGCCATGTTATATTCTACTCCCTATATATTGCCATGTTATATTCTACTGCATATATATAGCCATGTTATATTCTACTCCATATATATAGCCATGTTATATTCTACTCCCTATATATTGCCATGTTATATTCTACTCCATATATATAGCCATGTTATATTCTACTCCCTATATATTGCCATGTTATATCCTAAACCCTATATATAGCCATGTTATATTCTACTCCCTATATAAAGCCATGTTATATTCCTCTCCCTGTATATAGAAATGTTATATTCTACCCCCTGCATATAACCATGTTATATTCCTCTCCCTGCATATAACCATGTTATATTCTACTCCATATATAGCCATGTTACAGTCTACTCCCTGTATATAACCATGTTATATTATTCTCCCTGTATATAGCCATGTTATATTCTACTCCCTGTATATAGCCATGTTATATTCTACTCCATATATATCCATGTTACAGTCTATTCCCTGTATA
>NC_092119.1:14474534-14582034 GCF_045679555.1 Salvelinus alpinus
TAATTTCTCCTCGCTCAGCACCGGAAAATCAATGAGCTTTGTGAGCTAGGCTGGGCTGGTGGGTTGATGCTGGAACAGTAGAAGGCATTCTCTGTCTCCCCTAAATCCCCCTAAGTCCATCTGTCTCCATTCCGGGTCATTCCCAGAGCCCACAATCTCTCCTGTGTGGTCACTCATGGACTAAAGATACTAGAGTTACAGAGCCCATGTGTCCGGCGCTGCACTGGACAATACACAAGGACATATAATAGATTCAGTCTACTTTTTACTCACACTTAGCCAATCACGTTGAACCTCTCCAAACAAGAAGTTCCCTCAACAGAAAATAAATTGAATTTAATTGAACTCAATGCCCCCCCCCCCACACACACACTCTATTGATACTCAGATGCTGTTATAACTGATGAGCACGTCATTTATCTTGACAGATTTGTTTTTGGAAAGGGTTTGCCAGTCATTTATGAGAGTTTGTAAACTGGCATTTGATAGTGTGTACAATTTTACAGACCTGTATTTGATTAGAAGATTTGCTGTCTTTGTGGAGTGAGTTTGATTGTCTGTTCTTCCTAAGGGAATAAAGGGGAGAAAAGGCAGAGGAGAGAATAAAGGGAAGAAGAGGCAGAGGAGAGAGGATTAGGGTTAGGATTAGGGTCAGGGTTAGGTTTAGGATTAGGGTTAGGATTGGGGTTAGGGTTAGGGTTCCTAAGGGAATAAAGGGGAGAAGAGGCAGAGGAGACAGGATTAGGGTTAGGATTGGGGTTAAGGTTAGGATTAGGGTTAGGGTTCCTAAGGGAATAAAGGGGAGAAGAGGCAGAGGAGACAGGGATGGGACGCAGTATTTTTTAAATCGAACCTCAATTGACTCAAGGCATGGAGTTGTAAGAGAGATCACATCATCTGTTGATGCCTGACAATTTGTTTGGTTCTTTTGTTGGTTCAATCCATCCATATGCTGTATCTCTGACTGCTCTCCCTCCAGGTGCCTGTCTGTCTGCACACTCTTCCCATGTAATAATTGTAGTCGTCCTCTAACTCCATGTTTGTCCCATGTTGTGTTATATGGAGAGATGTTGTGTTATATGGAGAGATGTTGTGTTATATGGAGAGATGTTGTGTTATATGGAGAGATGTTGTGTTATATGGAGAGATGTTGTGTTATATGGAGAGATGTTGTGTTATATGGAGAGACGTTGTGTTATATGGAGAGATGTTGTGTTATATGGAGAGATGTTGTGTTATATGGAGAGATGTTGTGTTATATGGAGAGACGTTGTGTTATATGGAGAGATGTTGTGTTATATGGAGAGACGTTGTGTTATATGGAGAGATGTTGTGTTATATGGAGATATGTTGTGTCATATGGAGAGATGTTGTGTTATATGGAGAGATGTTGTGTTATATGGAGAGATCTTGTGTTAGTTATATGGAGAGATGTTGTGTTAGTTATATGGAGAGATGTTGTGTTATATGGAGAGATGTTACAAAGTTCTATACAGAGGTGCTATAAGACTGCATTGGACCTGAGTCTCTTTAGCACCAGGCTAGGTTTAGCCATGCTAGTGAGTGGTTAGGGTAAGTTAGGTTTAGCCATGCTAGTGAGTGGTTAGGGTAAGTGGTAGGGTAAGGGTAGGTTTAGCCATGCTAGTGAGTGGTTAGGGTAAGTGGTAGGGTAAGGGTAGGTTTAGCCATGCTAGTGAGTGGTTAGGGTAAGTGGTAGGGTAAGGGTAGGTTTAGCCATGCTAGTGAGTGGTTAGGGTAAGTGGTAGGGTAAGGGTAGGTTTAGCCATGCTAGTGAGTGGTTAGGGTAAGTGGTAGGGTAAGGGTAGGTTTAGCCATGCTAGTGAGTGGTTAGGGTAAGTGGTAGGGTAAGGGTAGGTTTAGCCATGCTAGTGAGTGGTTAGGGTAAGTGGTAGGGTAAGGATAGGTTTAGCCATGCTAGTGAGTGGTTAGGGTAAGTGGTAGGGTAAGGGTAGGTTTAGCCATGCTAGTGAGTGGTTAGGGTAAGTGGTAGGGTAAGGGTAGGTTTAGCCATGCTAGTGAGTGGTTAGGGTAAGTGGTAGGGTAAGGGTAGGTTTAGCCATGCTAGTGAGTGGTTAGGGTAAGTGGTGGATAAGGGTAGGTTTAGCCATGCTAGTGAGTGGTTAGGGTAAGTGGTAGGGTAAGGGTAGGTTTAGCCATGCTAGTGAGTGGTTAGGGTAAGTGGTAGGGTAAGGGTAGGTTTAGCCATGCTAGTGAGTGGTTAGGGTAAGTGGTAGGGTAAGGGTAGGTTTAGCCATGCTAGTGAGTGGTTAGGGTAAGTGGTAGGGTAAGTTAGGTTTAGCCATGCTAGTGAGTGGTTAGGGTAAGTGGTAGGATAAGGGTAGGTTTAGCCATGCTAGTGAGTGGTTAGGGTAAGTGGTAATTTAAGGGTAGGTTTAGCCATGCTAGTGAGTGGTTAGGGTAAGTGGTAGGGTAAGGGTAGGTTTAGCCATGCTAGTGAGTGGTTAGGGTAAGTGGTAGGATAAGGGTAGGTTTAGCCATGCTAGTGAGTGGTTAGGGTAAGTGGTAGGGTAAGGGTAGGTTTAGCCATGCTAGTGAGTGGTTAGGGTAAGTGGTAGGGTAAGGGTAGGTTTAGCCATGCTAGTGAGTGGTTAGGGTAAGTGGTAGGGTAAGGGTAGGTTTAGCCATGCTAGTGAGTGGTTAGGGTAAGTGGTAGGATAAGGGTAGGTTTAGCCATGCTAGTGAGTGGTTAGGGTAAGTTAGGTTTAGCCATGCTAGTGAGTGGTTAGGGTAAGTGGTAGGGTAAGGGTAGGTTTAGCCATGCTAGTGAGTGGTTAGGGTAAGTGGTAGGATAAGGGTAGGTTTAGCCATGCTAGTGAGTGGTTAGGGTAAGTTAGGTTTAGCCATGCTAGTGAGTGGTTAGGGTAAGTGGTAGGGTAAGGGTAGGTTTAGCCATGCTAGTGAGTGGTTAGGGTAAGTGGTAGGGTAAGGGTAGGTTTAGCCATGCTAGTGAGTGGTTAGGGTAAGTTAGGTTTAGCCATGCTAGTGAGTGGTTAGGGTAAGTGGTAGGATAAGGGTAGGTTTAGCCATGCTAGTGAGTGGTTAGGGTAAGTTAGGTTTAGCCATGCTAGTGAGTGGTTAGGGTAAGTGGTAGGGTAAGGGTAGGTTTAGCCATGCTAGTGAGTGGTTAGGGTAAGTGGTAGGATAAGGGTAGGTTTAGCCATGCTAGTGAGTGGTTAGGGTAAGTGGTAGGGTAAGGGTAGGTTTAGCCATGCTAGTGAGTGGTTAGGGTAAGTGGTAGGGTAAGTTAGGTTTAGCCATGCTAGTGAGTGGTTAGGGTAAGTGGTAGGGTAAGGGTAGATTTAGCCATGCTAGTGAGTGGTTAGGGTAAGTCTATGTCTGTAGGTATGCATGTGCCTGTGGCTGTACTCTATGTGGAGACTGCGTTGGACCAGAATGTCTTTAAAACCGGATAATAGAGGATTGTGGCCATAAATCAATCAATCAAATGTATTTTATGAAGCCTTTTTTACATCAGCAGTCGTCACAAAATACTATACAGAAACCCACTCTAAAATCCCAAAGAGCAATTTATGCAGATATAGAAGCACAGTGGCTCGGAAAAACTCCCTAGAAAGGCAGGAACCTTGGAAGAAACCTAGAGAGGAACCAGGCTCCGAGGGGTAGCCAGTCCTCTTCTGGCTGTGCCGGTTGGAGATTATAAGAGTACATGGCCATTAAGGCCAGATCATTTTAAAGATGTTCAACGTTCATAGATGACCAGCAGGGTCAAATAATTACCACTGTGGTTGTAGAGGGTGCGACAGGTCAGCACCTCAGGAGTAAATGTCAGTTGGCTTTTCATAACCGAGTATTCAAAGGTCGAGACAGCAGGTCCGGGAGAGAGCGAGAGAGAGTGGGAGAGAGCGAGAGAGAGTGGGAGAGAGCGAGAGAGAGTGGGAGAGAGCGAGAGAGAGTGGGAGAGAGAGAGAGAGAGTGGGAGAGAGCGAGAGAGAGTGGGAGAGAGCGAGAGAGAGTGGGAGAGAGCGAGAGAGAGTGGGAGAGAGAGAGAGAGAGAGAGAGGGGGAGGGTGGGGGGAGGGGTCGAAACAGCAGGTCCTGTAGAACGTCCGGTGAAACAGGTCAGTGTTCCATAGCCACAGGCAGGACAGTAGAACTGGATCGGCAGCATGGCCGGGTGGACTATGGACAGAGACAGCCAGGAGTCGTCAGGCCAGGTAGTCCTGAGGCATGGTCCTAAGGCTCCTATAGAGACAGAGAGAGAAAGAGCCAGAGAGAGGCTGTGGAGAATTAGAGGGAGCATGCCTAAGATCACACAGTACACTCGATAGGACCGACTGACCTGTGGCCCCCCGGCACATAGGCTATTGCAGCATATATACTGGGGACTGAGACGGCGGTCGGGGGACACTGTGGCCCCGTCCAAAGTTACTTGTGACTCCAGTGCCTTGCCGTTCATAGGACTCACTGTAGAGATGAGTCTTCAGTTAAGACTTAAAGGTTGAGACAGAGTCTGTGTCTCTCACATGGATCGGCAGACAATTCCATAGAAGAGGAGCTCTAGGAACAATAAGGTCTGCGTCTTGTGACTGTAGCATATGTGTAGGTGTGTACGGCAGGACCAAATCAGAGAGATAAATACTACACCAAACATCTTTGATGTAAAATTGCACGACTAAGATCTCCTCCACAAAAAATGTCAAAATAATGACAGATTTCTTTAGTTATCTTATATTAAATTAATTTTGATTATTTTGAGGAAGTGTATTCTGGCTCTAGATGGACAAACAGTGCTATTGCCGCTTTTTTCCTCATTTTTCAAACAGAGGTCTTTTAAGGGAGTACGCGGCACGCTCGTTCGGTTCGTCTAGCTAGACGCCAGCCAAACCCAAGCATGCGGAAGTCTTAAGGTGTCTCGGCTTCCGTAGGTGGAAGGTCATTGGTCAGACGGCGTCCTTGAGAATCCTCACCAGCAGATGAAAAGTCTTTGCCTTGTTGTTCTAACCGTCTGATCATCTCACAGTGAACTGCTGAGCCTCCCCCAGGAGTCATTCTGTTCTTGTGAAACATATTGACTCTTATTGTGTCCCAAATGGCACCCTATTCCCTATAAAGTATTCAAAAGTAGCGCACTATATAGTGTATAGGGTGTGAATTGGAACAGAACATCTGTTTAATAGAGAGATGATGAGCAGGAAATGACCCCGATGAGCAACACAAGAGGTATGTGGACAAAGATCAGGGAGACTCACTGCCAGAAATCACTCCTCTTTCTCCTCTATTTCCTCTTTCTCTGTCTCTCTCTCTCCCTCGCTCTCGCTCTGTCTGTCTCTCTCTCTCTCCTTTTCTCTCTCTCTGTTCTTCCATCGGACAAAAGAAGGATGAGGAACTCGGGAACAGCTTTTTATGTTCACAGAGTTGCCAGAAAATATCAATCCCTCTAACTCTCTTAATTATAATTTTACAAATGTGTTTTCAATCATCTCCTTGAGAGAGTGCATAAGACCCAATGAGAACATATGATTGGCCACAGCTGGAGCGTGGATGGAGAAAGCCAGTGGCTATTTGAAAAGGGTTTTGATAGCAGTGTACTATGTCCTGTCCAAGAGAAGTTTGAGACCTATTATTTTGGTAAAAAAACAAACCCAAACCCGCTTAACCGCCATATTAGATTCTTTAAGAACAGTCCAGTCCAACCTCTTCCGCTAAACTGTTCGTTTTCCCTCTGCCTCTCTTTCTCCTCTCTGCCTCTCTCTTTCTCCTCTCTGCCTCTCTCTTTCTCCTCTCTGCCTCTCTCTTTCTCCTCTCTGCCTCTCTCTTTCTCCTATCTGCCTCTCTCTTTCTCCTATCTGCCTCTCTCTTTCTCCTATCTGCCTCTCTCTTTCTCCTCTATGCCTCTCTCTTTATCCTCTCTGCCTCTCTCTTTATCCTCTATGTCTCTCTCTTTCTCTTCACTGCCTCCTTTTCTTCTCTCTGCCTCTTTTTCTTCTCTCTGCCTCTTTTTCTTCTCTCTGCCTCTCTCTTTCTCTTCTCTGCCTCTTTCTACTCTCTGCCTCTTTCTACTCTCTGCCTCTCTCTCATTTCTGCCTCTCTTTCTCCTCTCTTTTTCTCTCTCTCTCTCTCTCTCTCTCTCTCTCTCTCTCTCTCTCTCTCTCTCTCTCTCTCTCTCTCTCTCTCTCTCTCTCTCTCTCTCTCTCTCTCTCTCTCTCTCTCTCTCTCTCTCTCTCTCTCTCTCTCTCACTGTCTCCTGTCTCTCTCTCTCCTCTCTGCCTCTCTCTTTCTCCTCTCTGCCTCTCTTTCTCCTCTCTGCCTCTCTTTCTCCTCTCTGCCTCTCTTTCTCCTCTCTGCCTCTCTTTCTCCTCTCTGCCTCTCTCTTTCTCCTCTCTGCCTCTCTTTCTCCTCTCTGCCTCTCTCATTTCTGCCTCTCTCATTTCTGCCTCTCTTTCTCTCTCTCTCTCTCTCTCTCTCTCTCTCTCTCTCTCTCTCTCTCTCTCTCTCTCTCTCTCTCTCTCTCTCTCTCTCTCTCTCTCTCTCTCTCTCTCTCTCTCTCTCTCTCTCTCTCTCTCACTGTCTCCTGTCTCTCTCTCTCCTCTCTGCCTCTCTCTTTCTCCTCTCTGCCTCTCTTTCTCCTCTCTGCCTCTCTTTCTCCTCTCTGCCTCTCTTTCTCCTCTCTGCCTCTCTTTCTCCTCTCTGCCTCTCTTTCTCCTCTCTGCCTCTCTCTTTCTCCTCTCTGCCTCTCTTTCTCCTCTCTGCCTCTCTCATTTCTGCCTCTCTCATTTCTGCCTCTCTTTCTCTCTCTCTCTCTCTCTCTCTCTCTCTCTCTCTCTCTCTCTCTCTCTCTCTCTCTCTCTCTCTCTCTCTCTCTCTCTCTCTCTCTCTCTCTCTCTCTCTCTCTCTCTCTCTCTCTCTCTCTCTCTCTCTCTCTCTCTCTCTCTCTCTCTCTCTCTCACTCTCTCCCTTTCTCTCTCTCTTTCACACTCTATCTCTCTCACTGTCTCCCTAGCTCTCTCTCCCTCTCTCTTCTCTCAGAAAGTGCAGCTGGTTGGCGTGGAGTCTTTTGGGCTGCGTTAGGAGGAGAATCAGTCCATTTGATACGCTCGTCTTTTCCGTCCAACACTGTGATGTGTCTGGCGCTGTCTGAGCCCAGAGTACTGCCAGCCAGACCAGAGGGCTTGCTGGGTTAATACCGCTCTCTCGTTGGCTGTGGCCAGGAGAATCTTGGTCCTATTAAGTATGCAGGAAACGGATGAAAAAGTCAGAAACAGACGGGAAACCGCAAGGTAGAATCTGACCTTATCCAATAAGAAACGTTCATTTTTGTTTTCTGTCGCAAAGCGTTTTGCTACGTTGTGCCCAAATGAACATGACCCTAGAGTGTTCTGAGTGGGGCCATGTACAGTGAGGGGAAAAAGTATTTGATCCCCTGCTGATTTTGTACGTTTGCCCACTGACAAAGAAATGATCAGTCTATAATTTTAATGGTAGGTTTATTTGAACAGTGAGAGACAGAATATCAACAAAAAAATCCAGAAAAACGCATGTAAAAAATGTTATGAATTGATTTGCATTTTAATGAGGGAAATAAGTATTTGACCCCTCTGCAAAACATGACTTAGTACTTGGTGGAAAAACCCTTGTTGGCAATCACAGAGGTCAGACGTTTCTTGTAGTTGGCCACCAGGTTTGCACACATCTCAGGAGGGATTTTGTCCCACTCCTCTTTGCAGATCTTCTTCAAGTCATTAATGTTTCGAGGCTGACGTTTGGCAACTCGAACCTTCAGCTCCCTCCACAGATTTTCTATGGGATTAAGGTCTGGAGACTGGCTAGGCCACTCCGGGACCTTAATGTGCTTCTTCTTGAGCCACTCCTTTGTTGCCTTGGCCGTGTGTTTTGGGTCATTGTCATGCTGGAGTAACCATCCACGACCCATTTTCAATACCCTGGCTGAGGGAAGGAGGTTTTCACCCAAGATTTGACGGTACATGGCCCCGTCCATCGTCCCTTTGATGCGGTGAAGTTGTCCTGTCCCCTAAGCAGAAAAACACCCCCAAAGCATAATGTTTCCACCTCCATGTTTGACGGTGGGGATGGTGTTCTTGGGGTCATAGGCAGCATTCCTCCTCCTCCAAACACGGCAAGTTGAGTTGATGCCAAAGAACTCCATTTTGGTCTCATCTGACCACAACACGTTCACCCAGTTGTCCTCTGAATCATTCAGATGTTCATTGGCAAACTTCAGACGGGCATGTATATGTGCTTTCTTGAGCAGGGGGACCTTGCGGACGCTGCAGGATTTCAGTCCTTCACGGCGTAGTGTGTTACCAATTGTTTTCTTGATGACTATGGTCCCAGCTGCCTTGAGATCATTGACAAGATCCTCCTGTGTAGTTCTGGGCTGATTCCTCACCGTTCTCATGATCATTGCAACTCCACGAGGTGAGATCTTGCATCGAGCCCCAGGCTGAGGGAGACTGACAGTTCTTTTGTGTTTCTTCCATTTGCGAATAATCGCAGAAACTGTTGTCACCTTCTCACCAAGCTGCTTGGCGATGGTCTTGTAGCCCATTCCAGCCTTGTGTAGGTCTACAATCTTGTCCCTGACATCCTTGGAGAGCTCTTTGGTCTTGGCCATGGTGGAGAGTTTGGAATCTGATTGATTGATTGCTTCTGTGGACAGGTATCTTTTATACAGGTAAGAAACTGAGATTAGGAGCACTCCCTTTAAGAGTGTGCTCCTAATCTCAGCTCGTTACCTGTATGAAAGACACCTGGGAGCCAGAAATCTTTCTGATTGAGAGGGGGTCAAATACTTATTTCCCTCATTAAAATGCAAATCAATTTATAACATTTTTGACATGCGTTTTTCTGGATATTTTTGTTGTTATTCTGTCTCTCACTGTTCAAATAAACCTACCATTAAAATTATAGACTGATCATTTCTTTGTCAGTGGGCAAACGTACAAAATCAGCAGGGGATCAAATACTTTTTTCCCTCACTGTAGGCCAGGTTCCACACGGTAACCAAGCCGTGCTCTTGTCTATATGTTTATGAACCTATACTTGACTAATTCTGTGATCGGTTGTCATATTGTTGTCAGTGTTTGTTTGTGTGTTTGCTTGCGTGAGTGCATACCGGAATTAATTAGGCATAAGCTAACCAATGAGTCATGTAAATGTTACTGGGCCCCCCCCCCCCCCACACACACACACACACACACACACTAGTACTCTTCCAGTAGGCCCCATTACCATCAAGTCAGGCCTGCACGGTTTCGTCAGCCCATTTGTGTTCCTCACATTATGATCATGTTGTGTGACAATCCAATATGGAAACGCTTTTTGCGCTTGTTAAACAGTTCTCTGGTTTGCATTACATTTGTTGTGTGCCTTGTGTGCTTATATGCTCGGCTAAATCTAGCAAAACAGAATGACAATCCCATTAGGTTTTTCCAATCCCGTCCTTCCCCAAGACCCTTGTATCCCCTTGTATCCATGTACTATCTCTACAGGTATGATGCCAGGCCTGAAGAGAAACCCCTTGTATCCAGTTGCTATCTCTCTAGGTATGATGCCAGGCCTGAAGAGAAACCCCTTGTATCCAGTTGCTATCTCTCTAGTTATGATGTCAGGCCTGAAGAGAAACCCCTTGTATCCAGTTGCTATCTCTCTAGGTATGATGCCAGACCTGAAGAGAAACCCCTTGTATCCAGTTGCTATCTCTCTAGTTATGATGTCAGGCCTGAAGAGAAACCCCTTGTATCCAGTTGCTATCTCTCTAGGTATGATGCCAGGCCTGAAGAGAAACCCCTTGTACCCAGTTGCTATCTCTCTAGGTATGATGTCAGGCCTGAAGAGAAACCCCTTGTATCCAGTTGCTATCTCTCTAGGTATGATGTCAGGCCTGAAGAGAAACCCCTTGTATCCAGTTGCTATCTCTCTAGGTATGATGCCAGGCCTGAAGAGAAACCCCTTGTATCCAGTTGCTATCTCTCTAGGTATGATGTCAGGCCAGAAGTGAAACCCCTTGTATCCAGTTGCTATCTCTCTAGTTATGATGTCAGACCCGAAGAGAAACCTCTTCTATCCAGTTGCTATCTCTAGTAATGATGTCAGGCCTGAAGAGAAACCCCTTGTATCCAGTTTCTATCTCTCTAGGTATGATGTCAGGCCTGAAGAGACACCTCTTCTATCCAGTTGCTATCTCTAGTTATGATGTCAGGCCTGAAGAGAAACCTCTTGTATCCAGTTGCTATCTCTCTAGGTATGATGTCAGGCCTGAAGAGACACCTCTTGTATCCAGTTGCTATCTCTCTAGGTATGATGTCAGGCCTGAAGAGAAACCCCTTGTATCCAGTTTCTATCTCTCTAGGTATGATGCCAGGCCTGGAGAGAAACCCCTTGTATCCAGTATCTATCTCTCTAGGTATGATGTCAGGCCCGAAGAGAAACCCCTTGTATCCAGTTTCTATCTCTCTAGGTATGATTTCAGGCCCGAAGAGAACTCTCTTCTATCCAGTTGCTATCTCTCTAGTTAAGATGTCAGGCCCGAAGAGAAACCTCTTCTATCCAGTTGCTATCTCTCTAGTTATGATGTCAGGCCTGAAGAGAAACCCCTTGTATCCAGTTGCTATCTCTCTAGGTATGATGTCAGGCCTAAAGAGAAACCCCTTGTATCCAGTTTCTATCTCTCTAGGTATGATGCCAGGCCTTGAGATAAACCCCTTGTATCCAGTTGCCATCTCTCTAGTTATGATGTCAGGCCTGAAGTGAAACCCCTTGTATCCAGTTGCTATCTCTCTAGGTATGATGTCAGGCCTGAAGAAAAACCCCTTGTATCCAGTTTATATCGCTCTAGGTATGATGTTAGGCCTGAAGAGAAACCCCTTGTATCCAGTTGCTATCTCTCTAGGTATGATGTCAGGTCTGAAGTGAAACCCCTTGTATCCAGTTGCTATCTCTCTAGGTATGATGTCAGGCCTGAAGAGAAACCCCTTGTATCCAGTTTCTATCTCTCTAGGTATGATGCCAGGCCTGGAGAGAAACCTCTTGTATCCGGTTGCTATCTCTCTAGTTATGATGAAAGGCCTGAAGAGAAACCCCTTGTATCCAGTTGCTATCTCTCTAGGTATGATGTCAGGCCTGAAGAGAAACCCCTTGTATCCAGTTGCTATCTCTCTAGGTATGATGTCAGGCCTGAAGAGAAACCCCTTGTATCCAGTTGCTATCTCTCTAGGTATGATGCCAGGCCTGAAGAGAAACCCCTTGTATCCAGTTGCTATCTCTCTAGGTATGATGTCAGGCCTGAAGTGAAACCCCTTGTATCCAGTTGCTATCTCTCTAGTTATGATGTCAGGCCCGAAGAGAAACCTCTTCTATCCAGTTGCTATCTCTAGTTATGATGTCAGGCCTGAAGAGAAACCCCTTGTATCCAGTTTCTATCTCTCTAGGTATGATGTCAGGCCTGAAGAGACACCTCTTCTATCCAGTTGCTATCTCTAGTTATGATGTCAGGCCTGAAGAGAAACCTCTTGTATCCAGTTGCTATCTCTCTAGGTATGATGTCAGGCCTGAAGTGAAACCCCTTGTATCCAGTTTCTATCTCTCTAGGTATGATGCCAGGCCTGGAGAGAAACCCCTTGTATCCAGTATCTATCTCTCTAGGTATGATGTCAGGCCCGAAGAGAAACCCCTTGTATCCAGTTTCTATCTCTCTAGGTATGATTTCAGGCCCGAAGAGAACTCTCTTCTATCCAGTTGCTATCTCTCTAGTTATGATGTCAGGCCCGAAGAGAAACCTCTTCTATCCAGTTGCTATCTCTCTAGTTATGTCAGGCCTGAAGAGAAACCCCTTGTATCCAGTTGCTATCTCTCTAGGTATGATGTCAGGCCTAAAGAGAAACCCCTTGTATCCAGTTTCTATCTCTCTAGGTATGATGCCAGGCGTTGAGATAAACCCCTTGTATCCAGTTGCTATCTCTCTAGTTATGATGTCAGGCCTGAAGTGAAACCCCTTGTATCCAGTTGCTATCTCTCTAGGTATGATGTCAGGCCTGAAGAAAAACCCCTTGTATCCAGTTTATATCTCTCTAGGTATGATGTTAGGCCTGAAGAGAAACCCCTTGTATCCAGTTGCTATCTCTCTAGGTATGATGTCAGGTCTGAAGTGAAACCCCTTGTATCCAGTTGCTATCTCTCTAGGTATGATGTCAGGCCTGAAGAGAAACCCCTTGTATCCAGTTTCTATCTCTCTAGGTATGATGCCAGGCCTGGAGAGAAACCTCTTGTATCCGGTTGCTATCTCTCTAGTTATGATGAAAGGCCTGAAGAGAAACCCCTTGTATCCAGTTGCTATCTCTCTAGGTATGATGTCAGGCCTGAAGAGAAACCCCCTGTATCCAGTTGCTATCTCTCTAGGTATGATGTCAGGGCCGAAGAGAAACCTCTTCTATCCAGTTGCTATCTCTCTAGTTATGATGTCAGGCCTGAAGAGAAACCCCTTGTATCCAGTTGCTATCTCTCTAGGTATGATGTCAGGCCTAAAGAGAAACCCCTTGTATCCAGTTTCTATCTCTCTAGGTATGATGCCAGGCCTTGAGATAAACCCCTTGTATCCAGTTGCTATCTCTCTAGTTATGATGTCAGGCCTGAAGTGAAACCCCTTGTATCCAGTTGCTATCTCTCTAGGTATGATGTCAGGCCTGAAGAAAAACCCCTTGTATCCAGTTTATATCTCTCTAGGTATGATGTTAGGCCTGAAGAGAAACCCCTTGTATCCAGTTGCTATCTCTCTAGGTATGATGTCAGGTCTGAAGTGAAACCCCTTGTATCCAGTTGCTATCTCTCTAGGTATGATGTCAGGCCTGAAGAGAAACCCCTTGTATCCAGTTTCTATCTCTCTAGGTATGATGCCAGGCCTGGAGAGAAACCTCTTGTATCCGGTTGCTATCTCTCTAGTTATGATGAAAGGCCTGAAGAGAAACCCCTTGTATCCAGTTGCTATATCTCTAGGTATGATGTCAGGCCTGAAGAGAAACCCCTTGTATCCAGTTGCTATCTCTCTAGGTATGATGTCAGGCCTGAAGAGAAACCCCTTGTATCCAGTTGCTATCTCTCTAGGTATGATGTCAGGCCTGAAGAAAAACCCCTTGTATCCAGTTTATATCTCTCTAGGTATGATGTTAGGCCTGAAGAGAAACCCCTTGTATCCAGTTGCTATCTCTCTAGGTATGATGTCAGGCCAGAAGTGAAACCCCTTGTATCCAGTTTCTATCTCTCTAGGTATGATTTCAGGCCCGAAGAGAACTCTCTTCTATCCAGTTGCTATCTCTCTAGTTATGATGTCAGGCCCGAAGAGAAACCTCTTCTATCCAGTTGCTATCTCTCTAGTTATGATGTCAGGCCTGAAGAGAAACCCCTTGTATCCAGTTGCTATCTCTCTAGGTATGATGTCAGGCCTAAAGAGAAACCCCTTGTATCCAGTTTCTATCTCTCTAGGTATGATGCCAGGCCTTGAGATAAACCCCTTGTATCCAGTTGCTATCTCTCTAGTTATGATGTCAGGCCTGAAGTGAAACCCCTTGTATCCAGTTGCTATCTCTCTAGGTTTGATGTCAGGCCTGAAGAAAAACCCCTTGTATCCAGTTTATATCTCTCTAGGTATGATGTTAGGCCTGAAGAGAAACCCCTTGTATCCAGTTGCTATCTCTCTAGGTATGATGTCAGGTCTGAAGTGAAACCCCTTGTATCCAGTTGCTATCTCTCTAGGTATGATGTCAGGCCTGAAGAGAAACCCCTTGTATCCAGTTTCTATCTCTCTAGGTATGATGCCAGGCCTGGAGAGAAACCTCTTGTATCCGGTTGCTATCTCTCTAGTTATGATGAAAGGCCTGAAGAGAAACCCCTTGTATCCAGTTGCTATCTCTCTAGGTATGATGTCAGGCCTGAAGAGAAACCCCTTGTATCCAGTTGCTATCTCTCTAGGTATGATGTCAGGCCTGAAGAGAAACCCCTTGTATCCAGTTGCTATCTCTCTAGGTATGATGTCAGGCCTGAAGAAAAACCCCTTGTATCCAGTTTATATCTCTCTAGGTATGATGTTAGGCCTGAAGAGAAACCCCTTGTATCCAGTTTATATCTCTCTAGGTATGATGCCAGGCCTGGAGAGAAACCCCTTGTATCCAGTTTCTATCTCTCTAGGTATGATGTCAGGCATGAAGAGAAACCCCTTGTATCCAGTTTCTATCTCTCTAGGTATGATGTCAGGCCTGAAGAGAAACCCCTTGTACCCAGTTGCTATCTCTCTAGGTATGATGTCAGGCCTGAAGAGAAACCCCTTGTATCCAGTTGCTATCTCTCTAGGTATGATGTCAGGCCTGAAGAGAAACCCCTTGTATCCAGTTTCTATCTCTCTAGGTATGATGCCAGGCCTGAAGAGAAACCCCTTGTATCCAGTTGCTATCTCTCTAGGTATGATGTCATGCCAGAAGTGAAACCCCTTGTATCCAGTTGCTATCTCTCTAGTTATGATGTCAGGCCCGAAGAGAAACCTCTTCTATCCAGTTGCTATCTCTAGTTATGATGTCAGGCCTGAAGAGAAACCCCTTGTATCCAGTTTCTATCTCTCTAGGTATGATGTCAGGCCTGAAGAGACACCTCTTCTATCCAGTTGCTATCTCTAGTTATGATGTCAGGCCTGAAGAGAAACCTCTTGTATCCAGTTGCTATCTCTCTAGGTATGATGTCAGGCCTGAAGAGACACATCTTGTATCCAGTTGCTATCTCTCTAGGTATGATGTCAGGCCTGAAGTGAAACCCCTTGTATCCAGTTTCTATCTCTCTAGGTATGATGCCAGGCCTGGAGAGAAACCCCTTGTATGCAGTATCTATCTCTCTAGGTATGATGTCAGGCCCGAAGAGAAACCCCTTGTATCCAGTTTCTATCTCTCTAGGTATGATGTCAGGGCCGAAGAGAAACCTCTTCTATCCAGTTGCTATCTCTCTAGTTATGATGTCAGGCCTGAAGAGAAACCCCTTGTATCCAGTTGCTATCTCTCTAGGTATGATGTCAGGCCTAAAGAGAAACCCCTTGTATCCAGTTTCTATCTCTCTAGGTATGATGCCAGGCGTTGAGATAAACCCCTTGTATCCAGTTGCTATCTCTCTAGTTATGATGTCAGGCCTGAAGTGAAACCCCTTGTATCCAGTTGCTATCTCTCTAGGTATGATGTCAGGCCTGAAGAAAAACCCCTTGTATCCAGTTTATATCTCTCTAGGTATGATGTTAGGCCTGAAGAGAAACCCCTTGTATCCAGTTGCTATCTCTCTAGGTATGATGTCAGGCCTGAAGTGAAACCCCTTGTATCCAGTTGCTATCTCTCTAGGTATGATGTCAGGCCTGAAGAGAAACCCCTTGTATCCAGTTTCTATCTCTCTAGGTATGATGCCAGGCCTGGAGAGAAACCTCTTGTATCCGGTTGCTATCTCTCTAGTTATGATGAAAGGCCTGAAGAGAAACCCCTTGTATCCAGTTGCTATATCTCTAGGTATGATGTCAGGCCTGAAGAAAAACCCCTTGTATCCAGTTGCTATCTCTCTAGGTATGATGTCAGGCCTGAAGAGAAACCCCTTGTATCCAGTTGCTATCTCTCTAGGTATGATGTCAGGCCTGAAGAAAAACCCCTTGTATCCAGTTTATATCTCTCTAGGTATGATGTTAGGCCTGAAGAGAAACCCCTTGTATCCAGTTGCTATCTCTCTAGGTATGATGCCAGGCCTGGAGAGAAACCTCTTCTATCCAGTTGATATCTCTCTAGTTATGATGTCAGGCCTGGAGAGAAACCTCTTGTATCCAGTTGCTATCTCTCTAGGTATGATGTCAGGTCTGAAGTGAAACCCCTTGTATCCAGTTGCTATCTCTCTAGGTATGATGTCAGGCATGAAGAGAAACCCCTTGTATCCAGTTTCTATCTCTCTAGGTATGATGCCAGGCCTGAAGAGAAACCTCTTGTATCCAGTTGCTATCTCTCTAGTTATGATGTCAGGCCTGAAGAGAAACCCCTTGTATCCAGTTTCTATCTCTCTAGGTATGATGCCAGGCCTGGAGAGAAACCTCTTGTATCCAGTTGCTATCTCTCTAGGTATGATGTCAGGCCTGAAGAAAAACCCCTTGTATCCAGTTTATATCTCTCTAGGTATGATGTTAGGCCTGAAGAGAAACCCCTTGTATCCAGTTGCTATCTCTCTAGGTATGATGTCAGGTCTGAAGTGAAACCCCTTGTATCCAGTTGCTATCTCTCTAGGTATGATGTCAGGCATGAAGAGAAACCCCTTGTATCCAGTTTCTATCTCTCTAGGTATGATGCCAGGCCTGAAGAGAAACCTCTTGTATCCAGTTGCTATCTCTCTAGTTATGATGTCAGGCCTGAAGAGAAACCCCTTGTATCCAGTTGCTATCTCTCTAGGTATGATGTCAGGCCTGAAGAGAAACCCCTTGTATCCAGTTGCTATCTCTCTAGGTATGATGTCAGGCCTGAAGAGAAACCCCTTGTATCCAGTTGCTATCTCTCTAGGTATGATGCCAGGCCTGGAGAGAAACCTCTTCTATCCAGTTGCTATCTCTCTAGTTATGATGTCAGGCCTGAAGAGAAACCTCTTGTATCCAGTTGCTATCTCTCTAGTTATGATGTCAGGCCTGAAGAGAAACCTCTTGTTTCCAGTTTCTATCTCTCTAGGTATGATGCCAGGCCTGAAGAGAAACCTCTTCTATCCAGTTGCTATCTCTCTAGGTATGATGTCAGGCCTGGAGAGAAAACCCTTGTATCCAGTTGCTGCTGCTATCTCTCTAGGTATGATGTCAGGCCTGGAGAGAAACCCCTTGTATCCAGTTGCTATCTCTCTAGGTATGATGTCAGGCCCGAAGAGAACAAGGTTATATAGAAGCTAGAGACTGTGTACAGAAGTATCTCTCTAGGTTTATTGCTATTAGTTAGTATCTCTGATACTGTCAGGACAACATCTGGATCATGGGTTTTAACCATCTGGTCAGGTGCTGTGGTGGTATTTCTCAACCTGCGTTCCTGGGATGTTGCTGACTGGTCCCTTAAATAGTTATCTGACAAGTGATAGTCTTAATCTAAGTGGACCTCCAAGGAGAAATAACCTTTGCTTGGCCGGCACCCCCAAAAGTTAGATTTTCATTGCTGTAGTGAACTGAGCTCACTCACACCGAGCTCCTATGGCATGTCACTTTGATGGCTCGCCCATGCTGTGGAAAGTAATTGTGTGTGTCGGAACCGGCAAACACGGCCAATATATCTCTCTGACACTCTGGCGTTAAATTCTGACCACACCGCAGACACTACGGTGTGGTCCAACAAAATCAAACTGAATATATTATTAAAAGAGAGATGAAATGTGTTCTCCAGATCAACATGCTTCCAGCAGGGAGAAGACGATTAATGCGTTTAATATGGTGAACTCAATAACTCTCCTTTAAAAAAAAATGATGCTTCGGATTCTAGGATCTTGGGCTAGGTTCCTGCACATGCTAGGATTGCAACTCAAATGGCACGCTATTCCCTATATGGTGCACTACTTTTGACCAGAGTACACCATGTAGGGAATAGGTGTGATTTGGGATCCAGGCAGATGTTTTACTTGGCCTGCTCGGCTGTTTCCAAGAACCAGACTGCAGAATATACAACAGCAGCAACGCCTAACCTGTACCCCCCCCCCCCCCCACCACACACACACACACACACACTCCTCAATACCATTATATACTGCTAGCACTTTATTTCAAATGCACGTCATGAAAGTGTTGTAATATTCAAATGTCATAAGGTGTGTGTGTGTGTGTGTGTGTGTGTTTGTGTGTGTCTGTGTGTTTGTGTGCATGTGTGCATTCGTGTGTGTGTCCAAACATGATTATTTCTCATTGTCATTATTTCTCATTCACCATGTCATTGGATTTAGGTGAACGGTTTGTTGAAAAAAAAGGCACAATTCCCTGACGTTGATGACTTTCTGCAAATCCAATCAGCTTTACACGTTGATTCAACGTCATCACATGACATTGTTTGGGATTGAAATGACGTGGAAACAACGTAGTGTGCATAGACAGAAATGTCATACTGTGGATAGACAGCAAGTGTGTGGGAAGCTGATGTTGAAGGCAGATAGTCAAAGTGTGAAAAACTGTGAGTGGTTTGATGTGTGGGTTTGTGGGTTTGGAACTGAGAGGTTTAGTTTAGACTAGAAAGTTCCACTGTGGGCAAAACATCTATTCTTAACATGACTCAAACCTATGACATACAATACCTCATGAGGCTAATTAGGCTTTTTGCTCAGTATTTAAGCAGATAACAACAAATTATTCTTCAACACACTCTGCCACTCACTCATATCATGTGAAAGACCTGTGTTTATGCCACGTGAAATACCCATGTCCTATGGGCCGTGGAAACACATGGTGATATGGTCAGAATAAGGGTCAAATAATTTGGCTTTGTAGAAGAGGAGATAGAAACATGTGTTTTTGACTCAAACGTGTGTGGAAATCAGGGTGTTGCAACATTCTTTCCAGACTGAGAGGGAAAGAGAGAGAGAGCACAGAAAGAGAGAGAGAGAGAACGAGAGAGAGAGAGAGAGAGAGAGAGAGAGAGAGAGAGAGAGAGAGAGAGAGAGAGAAAGATAAACAGGGATAAGGAAAGATTAGGCCAGGCAGAGCTAATTTGTGTGAAAGATTGGGTCATAATTTATCTTCTAGCTGAGGAGATATCATGGTTCGGCGCCTTGAGACGGATGAAGAGAGAGGACACACACACACTAATTTAACAGCTTGACGGATAAAAATTTTCCGCTTTGTTTATGAAATGTGACACAAGTCATCTGCTGCTCTCTGACAGAGAGAGAGCGAGAGAGAGAGAACGACAGATGGAGACAGAGAGAAAAATAGAGAGAAAGAGAGGGGGGAGAGAGCGAGAGAAACTGAGCTGCACTTCCTAGCCTCCTGCCAAATGTATAACCATATTAGAGACAAATATTTCCCTCAGTTCACAAAGACCGACAAAGAATTTGAAAACAAATCAAACATTGATAAACTCCCATTTGATTTGATTTGACTTGATATACTGTATGTTAGGCAAAATACCACAGTGTGCAATTACAGCAACGAGATTTGCGGTCCGTTACCAAGAGAAAACGGCAACCAATGGAGCACAAACAACATTGTAAATACAACCTATATTTATCTGTTTATTAATTTTAACCACGATTCATACTACAACTATTTCCACATTGCTTAACCTGTACATAACTAATAATATAACACTTGACATGTCATTATCTTAAACTGTACATAGCTAATGATATAAGACTTGACATGTCATTATCTTAAACTGTACATAACTAATGATATAACACTTGACATGTCATTATCTTAAACTGTACATAGCTAATGATATAACACTTGACATGTCATTATCTTAAACTGTACATAGCTGATGATATAACACTTGACATGTCATTATCTTAACCTGTACATAGCTGATGATATAAGACTTGACATTATCTTTTTGAACCCTTCATCAGTGCAATGTTTACTGTACATTTTAGAATTGTTTTTTGATTATGATGTTACATTTATTTCTTCTCACTTTTGTTTATTGTTTATTTCACTTGCGTTGGCATTGTAAACGTATGTTTCTCATGCCAATAAAGGCCTTTTAATTGAATTAGGAAAAAGAGGACACAGTAGATCTGGAGGTGTGTAAAGAGGTCAAGAACAGCCAAACCACGACCACATCTTTTAAACCCACCACAGCCGATATCTGAATATGCCATTTATCCAAAGCAACTCACATTCGGCCTACAGTGGGAACACAGATGTTTTGTGTGTGTGTGATCCCTGTGGGAATTGAACCTTCAACTTTGGCATTGCTAGTAGTGGCATGTTTTTACAGACAAAGCCACACAGCACTACATCTGCCACTACTGCCACTTCATCCATCCCCTCTCACCAGTGGTTCCTTAACGATGGGACTACAGGGGAAGGAAGGCCAACCATCCATCTTTCAGCCCTGCAAATATCAACAGTTTTCTGCAGATGGAAATGGCTAGAGACTCTGTAGGGTTTTTTCTCTGCGACCAAAGTTGAACAAACAAATAAGAACATGAGGGCGAAACAGAAACAGCCACAACAACTCAGACCTCCATCCTCCATGTTGGAGTGGTTATGGAGTCAGGGGTTGAGTCCCTCATGGCACCCTCCCTAATGGCACCCTATTCCCTATGGGCTCTAGGCCAAAGTAGTGCACTAGATAAGGAATCGGGTGCCATTTGGGACACCACCATTAAGTTGTGTAATGTGCCATAACAAACATGACAGCAGAAGGATTAGTTATGATGATAGAGTGTGTTTGCTTGTGTGTGGGCTGGCCTAGGTTAGGTTTTGACTTTGTTGTCCAGTTGTCTTCCATGTGTTCAGGAAGAAGAGGCATTAAATAGTTTGGAGGCTGAGGGAGTGGGCGCTACACTGCCTGTCTGATCTGAGACCAGAAATATAACCTATTTTCTTCTATATAATCTCTCTCTCTCTCTCTCTCTCTCTCTCTCTCTCTCTCTCTCTCTCTCTCTCTCTCTCTCTCTCTCTCTCTCTCTCTCTCTCTCTCTCTCTCTCTCTCTCTCTCTCTCTCTCTCTCTCTCTCTCTCTCTCTCTCTCTCTCTCTCTCTCTCTCTCTCTCTCTCTCTCTCTCTCTCTCTCTCTCTCTCTCTCTCTCTCTCTCTCTCTCTCTCTCTCTCTCTCTCTCTCTCTCTCTCTCTCTCTCTCTCTCTCTCTATTAAATTTAAGGGCCTCATTGGCATGGGAAACATATGTTGCCAAAGCCAGTGAATTAGATAATAAACAAAAGTGAAATAAACAATAAAAATGAACAATAAATGTTACGCTCACAGAAGTCCCAAAAGACTAAAGACATTTCAAATGTCGTATTATGTCTATGTACAGTGTTGTAGCGATGTGCAAATGGTTGTCATATTATCTGCAATGTCATATTATGTGCAAATAGTAAAAGTACAAAAGGGAAAATAAATAAACATAAATATCGGTTGTATTTACAATGGTGTTTGTTCATCACTGGTTGCCCTTTTCTTGTGGCAACAGGTCACAAATCTTGCTGCTGTGATGGCACACTGTGATATTTCACCCAGTAGGTATGGGAGTTTATCAAAATTGGGTTTGTTTTCTAATTCTTTGTGGGTCTGTGTAATCTGAGGGAAATACGTGTCTGTAATTTGGTCATACATTTAGCAGCAGGTTAGGAAGTGCAGCTCAGTTTCCACCTAATTTTGTGGGAAGTGTGCACATAGCCTGTCTTCTCTTGAGAGCCAGGTCTGCCTATGGCGACCTTTCTCAATAGCAAGGCTATGCTCACTGAGTCTAAACATGGTCAAAGCTTTCCTTAAGTTTGGGTCAGTCACAGTGGTCAGGTATTCTGCTACTGTGTACCTTCTGTTTAGGGCCAATAGCATTCTAGTTTGCTCTGTTTTTTTTTTGTTAATTCTTTCCAATGTTTCAAGTAATTATCTTTTTGTTTTCTCATGATTTGGTTGGTTCTAATTGTGTTGCTGTCCTGGGGCTCTGTGGGGTCTGTTTGTGTTTGTGAACAGAGCCCCAGGACCAGCTTGCCTAGGGGACTCTCCAGGTTCATTGCTCTGTAGATGATGGCTTTGTTATGGAAGGTTTGGGAATCGCTTCCTTTTAGTTGGTTGTAGAATTGAACGGCTCTTTTCTGGATTTTGATAATTAGCGGGTATCTGCATAATTCTGCTCTGCATGAATTATTTGGTGTTTTACGTTGTACACGGAAGATATTTTTGCAGAATTCTGCAGAGTCTCAATTTGGTGTTTGTCCCATTTTGTGAATTATTGGTTGGTGAGTGGACCCCAGACCTCACAACCATGAAGGGCAATAGGTTCTATAACTGATTCAAGTATTTTTAGCCAGATCCTAATTGGTATGTTAAATTGTATGTTTCTTTTTGATGGCATAAATGGCCCTTCTTGACTTGTCTCTAAGCTCGTTCACAGCTTTGTGGAAGTTAACTGTGGCGCTCTGGAGCTCTTTCATAGTGACCATTGGGTTCTTGGTCACCTCCCTGATCAAGGCCCTTCTCCCCCGATTGCTCACTTTGTCCAGGCGGCCAGCTCTAGGAAGAGTCTTGGTGGTTCCTAACTTCTTCCATTTAAGAAGGATGAAGGCAACTGTGTTCTTGGGGACCTTCAATGACGCAGACATTTTTGTACTCTTCCCCAGATCTGTGCCTCGACACAAACCTGTCTCTGTGTTCTACGTAAAATTCCTTCGACCTCATGTCTTGGATTTTGCTCTTAACATGCACTGTCAAATGTGGGACCTTATATAGACAGGTGTGTGCATTTTCCAAATCATGTCCAATCAATTGAATTTACCACAGGTGTGCTCCAATCAAGTTGTAGAAACATCTCAAGGAGGATCAATGGAAACAGGATGCATCTGAGCTTAATTTCGAGTCTCATAGCAAAGTGTCTGAATACTAATGTAAATAAGTTATTTATGTTTTTTCTCTCTCTTGCTTTCTCTCTCTCTCTTTCTTTCTCTCTCACCTTCTCTCTCCCTCTCTCTCTCAGTGCATACTGGGAGTGTTTTGTAGTTGAGAGGCCATGTGGAGGGCTCTGTCCTCACTTATTTTCTTGATCCTTTCCGTGGTCTCTTCTTTCAATTAAATTTTTTTATGGTGGAGGGTTAACGCACTGTTAGTTTAGTGGTACCCAATGTTTTCCTTCAATGTTAGAGAGGAAGAGGACAGAGTTTTAATTTCCTGGGGTTTGAACGATGTGGTGTGCCGATGGCTTCTCAGCCTAGCACAGAGGATACGCTGTCGTTACGGCATGGAGTCAGGTGTGTTCCTGAGAATGAAGTTAAGGTGGAGGAGGTTCTGATCGCTGTCGGTGAACAGGTAGGAGCTGAATTCATTAGGATGCCGTTTGGGCCGGCAGCCTTGCGAGGGTTAACACGTTTAAATGTTTTACTCACGTTGGCTGCGGTGAAGGAGAGGCCGCAGGTTTTGGTAGCGGGCCGTGTCGGTGGCACTGTAGTGTCCTCAAAGCGAGCAAAGAAGTTGTTTAGTCTGTCTGGGAGCAAGACATCAGGGTCCGCGACGAGGCTGGTTGTCTTTTTATAGTCTGTGATTGACTGTAGACCCTGCGACATACCTCTCGTGTCTGAGCCGTTGAGTTGCGACTCTACTTTATCTCTATACTGATGCTTAGCTTGTTTGATTGCCTTGCGGAGGGAATAGCTACACTGTTTGTATTCGGTCATGTTTCCAGTCGCCTTGCCCTGATTAAAAGTAGTGGTTCGCGCTTTCAGTTTTGCGCGAATGCTGCCATCAATCCACGGTTTCTGGTAGGGGAAGGTTTTAATTGTCGCCATGGGTACAACATCACCGATGCACTTGCTAATAAACTCGCTCACCGAATCAGCATATACATCAATGTTGTTGTTTGACGCTATCCGGAACATATCCCAGTCCATGTGATCGAAGCAATCTTGAAGCGTGGAATCAGATTGGTCAGACCAGCGTTGAACAGACCTGAGCACGAGCGTTTCCTGTTTTAGTTTCTGTCTATAGGCTGGGAGCAACAAAATAGAGTTGTGGTCAGATTTGCTGAAAGGCGGGCGAGAGAGGGCTTTGTATGCGTCGTGGAAGTTAGAGTAACAATGATCCAGAATTTTTCCAGCCTATCAATATGCTGATAAAATTCAGGGAGCCTTGTTTTCAGATTAGCCTTGTTAAAATCCCCAGCTACAATAAATGCAGCCTCGGGATATGTGGTTTCCAGTTCACATAGAGTCCAATGAAGTTCTTTCAGGGCCGTCGAGGTGTCTGCTTGGGGGGGGGGGGGATGTACACGACCGTGATTATAATCAAAGAGAATTCTCTTGGTAGATAATGCGGTCGGCATTTGATTGTAAGGAATTCTAGGTCAGGTGAACAAAAGGACTTGAGTTCCTGTATGTTGTTATGATCACACCACGACTCGTTAATCATAAGGTGAATCATCCGAGTGAGCCATGTTTCCGTGAAACAGAGAACGTTACAATCTCTGATGTCTCTCTGGAAGGCAACCCTTGCTCGGATTTCGTCTACCTTGTTGTCAAGAGATTGGACATTGGCTAGTAGTATACTCGGGAGTGGTGGGCAATGTGCCTGTCTAAGGAGCCTGACCAGAAGACCGGTCAGTCTGCCCCTTCTGCGGCGCCGTTGTTTTGGGTCGCCTGCTGGGATCCGATCCATTGTCCTGGGTGGTGGACCAAACAGAGGATCCGCTTCGGGAAAGTCGTATTCCTGGTCGTAATGCTGGTAAGTTGACGTTGCTCTTATATCCAATAGTTCCTCCCGGCTGTATGTAATAAGACTTAAGATTTCCTGGGGTAACAGTGTAAGAAATAATTCATAAAGAAACTAAATACTGCATAGTCCCCTAAGAACGCGAAGCGAGGCGGCCATCTCTGTCGGCGCCGGCTGTTCAACAGAGTTCAAGTGAAGTTGAAGCAAGTGAAGCAAATCATAGAGAAAGCAGACTGTATTGTAATCATCTCTGATGGATGGTCGAATGTTCGAGGGCAAGGAATAATCAACTACATCATCTCCACCCCTCATCCGGTATTCTACAAGAGCACAGACACATGGGACAACAAACACACCGGCCTCTACATTGCAGATAAGTTGAAGGCAGTCATCAAGGACCTTGGACCACAGAAGGTGTTTGCACTGGTGACAGACAATGCTGTGAACATGAAGGCTGCTTGGTCTAAAGTGGAGGAGTGCTACCATCACATCACATTGAATCTGCTCCTCAAGGACACCATGGCACTGAAAACAATGGATACACTTTACAAGAGAGCCAAGGAAATGGTTAGGTATGTGAAGGGTCATCAAGTTTTAAAGCAGAAATCTACCTCACCAAGCAAATTGAGAAGAATAAGAGCACCACATTGAAGCTTCCCAGCAACACACGTTGGGGTGGTGTTGTCATCATGTTTGACAGTCTCCTGGAGGGGAAGGAGTCTCTCCAAGAAATGGCCAGCCCCATCAAGAGGATCCTCCTGGATGATGTATTTTGGGAGAGAGTGGTAAGCAGCCTGAAACTCCTGAAACCTATAGCAGTAACCATTGCACGGATTGAGGGACACAATGCCGTCCTATCTGATGTTCAGACTCTGCTTGCAGATGTAAGAGAATAAATCTGTACTGCCCTGCCCACTTCACTGTTGCTCCAAGCAGAGGAAACTGCAGTTCTGAAATACATCAAAAAGTGTGAAGATGTCTGCCTGAAGTCCATACACGCCGCAGCCTACATGTTGGACCCCAAGTATGCTGGCAAGAGCATCATGTCTGGTGCAGAGATCAACAAGGTCTATGGTGTCATCACTACCGTGTCTCGCCACCTTGGCCTGGATGAGGGCAAGATTCTTGGCAGTCTGGCGAAGTACACATCCAAGTTAGGGCTTTGGGATGGAGATGCAATATGGCAGTTGTGCCAACATATCTCATCAGCCACCTGGTGGAAGGAACTATGTAGATCTGAGGGTCTTTCCCCTGTTGCCTCCATTCTCCAAATCCCACCAACATCAGCCACCTCAGAGCGCAACTGGTACTTTTTTGGGAACACACACACCAAAGCACGCAACAGGCTGACCAATACAAGGGTTGAAAAATTGGTGGCCATCCGGGCAAATTTGAGGCTTTTTGAGCCTGACAACGAGCCATCCTCAAGAAGGTTGGAAAGTGACAGTGAAGATGAGGCCTCAGAGTCTGATGTTCAAGACATTGAGGAGGACATTGAGGAGGTCCAGGGAGAAGACATGGAAGGCTGAGAGGAAGACAACCAAAGCTTTAGTTTCTAGACTATCATTTTACAGATGTATGTTGAAAACATTTTTGGGAGATGTGATGGATCATTGGGGATCATTTAATATTCCCTTTCTTTTGTTGTTCAGTGAAATCATCCCATGTGAGGAGTTAACTCATTTCATTGAAGTTCAATTCGTAACTAAATTGTTTTGTTTTTTTTCTTTTGGAAGCATTTAATAATTTGCAATTATGTCTACTTATGATAAGGTAAAAGGTTTATGTTTGTCTCCATATGATATGGTAAATATATCCAATGCAAAAAAACATCTACATCTAAATAGCGTTAATGTTAATTCCCATATATTCCCGTTAATTCCCATATATTCCCGTTAATTCCCATATATTCCCGTTAATTCCCATATATTCCCGTTAATTCCCATATATTCCCGTTAATTCCCATATATTCCCGTTAATTCCCATATATTCCCGTTAATTCCCATATATTCCCGTTAATTCCCATATATTCCCGTTAATTCCCATATATTCCCGTTAATTCCCATATATTCCCGTTAATTCCCATATATTCCCGTTAATTCCCATATATTCCCGTTAATTCCCATATATTCCCGTTAATTCCCATATATTCCCGTTAATTCCCATATATTCCCGTTAATTCCCATATATTCCTGTTAATTCCCACAGAATTAGTTTCCACCTCTGAATATTCCCCAAAATGTGAAACCCTAGATATAGCCATACAGTATCTATCTCTATGGCTGAGAGAGATATAGCCATACTGTATCTATCTCTATGGCTGTGGAGGGTATTTTTTTTCAGTGGGCATTGTGTAGATTCACTTTTTAATCCCCATGATGCGTATCAAAGTAGTGTAGTTGAGGTATACGCCGTATGAATTAACAAGGTGGATGGAACAGATCAGATTGCTTAACAAGTTGATAAACTATTATTTCTTGACATTTTATGGGCAGCAATGTGCACACTGTGGTAGGCCTACGTGCAAATGTTTGAAAATGCGCACTGCACATGCGAGCGGTTTCTTGGACAGAGATGGAATTTTATCTGTTAGAAATATAGAAAAAGGGGAGCTCTAAAGATGCAACAACTATCATGGGCTGCTGATATAACTAGGATAATGCCTTTGGCTGATAGACAATGAAAGAAAGTTGAAAGAAAACCAATAGAACAGGAGAACACATATGAGGAAGTCTTTATAAAATAATTGCATCCACATTTCTATGGTGGGAATTTGGCTATAGGCTACTTTGAAGCAAGGTAGTCATGCCTCATAATATGAAGTAAAACGTCCAGATTTCAATCAATTAAGGAACAGGAGAAATATAGCGATACTAACGATAGGCCTATCTGTCTTCTGGCAGAATGATATCATGATTATTGGCATCAATCCAGTGAATCCACCTCTGAAAATTCCAAAAAGTATCCGTAATGTTCGTAGGAACATGTCAAACGTTTTTTATAATCAATCCTCAGGTTGTTTTTAACATACATAATCGATAATATTTCAACCGGACGGTAAACTATTCAATACTACAGAGAAAGAAAATGTCGATTAGAAAAACTAATCAAAGGACACCTGACACGTTTTGATAAATCTCGCTCATTTTTCAAAATAAAAGCTTGAAACTATGTCTAAAGCCTGGTCACAGCCTGAGGAAGGAATTGGAAAAGGAATCTGGTTGATACCCCTTTAAATGGAGGAGGGGCAGGCAATGGAACAGGGATTTTTCCAAATAAAAGGCACTTCCGGGTTGGATTTCCTCAGGTTTTCGCCTGCAAAATCAGTTCTGTTATACTCACAGACAATATTTTGACAGTTTTGGAAACTTCAGAGTGTTTTCTATCCCAATCTGTCAATTATATGCATATTCTAGCATCTGGGCATGAGAAATAGTCTGTTTACCTTGGGAACGTTATTTTTCCAAACATAAAAATAGTGCCCCCTAGCTGAAAGAGGTTAACAGGTGTGCCTTGTTAAAAGTTAATTCCTGGAATTTATTTCCTTCTTAATGTGTTTGAGCCAATCAGTTCTGTTGTGACATGGTAGGGTTGGTATACAGAAGATAGTCCTATTTGGTAAAAGGCAAAAACAGTCCCTCATTACTTTAAGACATTAAGGTTAATTCAGAAAATTTCTCAGTCGCAGAATCATCAAGCGCAATGATGAAACTGGCTCTCATGAGGACCACCACAGGAAAGGAAGACCCAGAGTTACCTCTGCTGCAGAGGATAAGTTCATTAGATTTAACTGCACCCCAGATTGCAGCCCAAATAAATGCTTCACAGAGTTCAAGTAACAGACACATCTCAACATCAACTGTTCAGAGGAGATTGCGTGACTCAGGCCTTCATGGTCGAATTGCTGCAAAGAAACCACTACAAAAGACATCAATAAGAAGAAGAGACTTGCTTGGGCCAATAAACATGAGCAATGGACATTAGACTGGTGGAAATCTGTCCTTTGGTCTGATGAGTCCAATTTTTTTATTTTTGGGTCCAACCGCCATGTCTTTGCGAGACGCAGAGTAGATGAACGGATGATCTCTGCATGTGTGGTCTCCACAATGAAGCATGGAGGACGACGTGCAACGGTGCTTTGCAGGTGACACTTCCAGTGATTTATTTAGAATTCAAGGCACACTTAACTTCTCTGGGATAGGTGGCAGTATTTTCACATCCGGATGAAAAGCATGTCCAAAGTAAACTGCCTGCTACTCAGGCCCAGAAGCTAAGATATGCATATTATTAGTAGATTTTGATAGAAAACACTCTCAGTTTCTAAAACTGTTTGAATCATGTCTGTGAGTATAACAGCACTTATTTGGCAGGCGAAACCCCGAGGACAAACCATTCAGATTCTTTTTTTTTGAGGTCACTCTATTTTTCAATGGATTTCATTGGGGATCCAGATTTCTAATGGACCTTCTTGCAGTTCCTATCGCTTCCACTGGATGTCAACAGTCTTTAGAAATTGGTTGAGGTTTTTCCTTTGAGAAATGAAGAAGCAGCACTGTTCAGAATGAGGCTCGAGGGAAGTGTACTCTTTGTTAGAGGCACGTGACCTGAAAGCACGCTACACTTTGTTTTCCTCCGGTATTGAACACAGATCATCCCGTCTTCAATTTTATCTATTATTTACGTTAAAAAATACCTAAAGTTGTATTACAAAAGTCGTTTGAAATGTTTGGACAAAGCTTACAGGTAACTTTTGTAGTCATGTTGTGCGAGTTGGAACCAGTGTTTTTCTGGATCAAACGCGCCAAATAAATTGACATTTTGGATATATATCGACGGAATTAATCGAACAAAAGGACCATTTGTGATGTTTATGGGACATATTGGAGTGCCAACAGAAGAAGCTCATCAAAGGTAAGGCATGAATTATATCTTTATTTCTGCGTTTTGTGTCGCGCCTGGAGGGTTGAAATAAGATTGTCTGTGTTTGTTTACAGGGGTGCTATCCTCAGATAATAGCATCGTTTGCTTTCGACCTAAAAGGCTTTTTGAAATCTGACACGTTGGCTGGATTCACAACAAGTGTAGCTTTAATTTGGTGTCTTGCATGTGTGATTTCATGAAAGTTAAATTTTTATAGTAATTTATTTGAATTTGGCGCTCTGTATTTTCACTGGATTTTGGCCAGGTGGGACATATCCCAGAGAGGTGTTAACCAGCATGGATACTACAGCATTCTGCAGCAATACTCCATCCCATCTGGTTTGCGCTTAGTGTGACTATCATTTGTTTTTCAACACGACAATGAACAAAACTCACCTCCAGGCTGTGTAAGATCTATTTGACCAAGAAGGAGAGTGATGTAGTGCTGCATCAGATGACTTGGCCTCCTCAATCACTAGACCTCAACCCAATTGAGATTGTTTGGGATGAACTGGACCGCAGAGTGAAGGAAAAGCAGCCAACAAGTGCTCAACATATGTGGGAACTCCTTCAAGACTGTTGGAAAAGCATTCCAGGTGAAGCTGGTTGAAAGAATGCCAAGAGTGTGCAAAGCTGGCGTTAAGGCAAAGGGTGGCTACTTTGAAGAATCTAAAATCAAAAATATATTTTGACTGTGTACCGGGACGCTCAATCACAGACAACCTGTTCTTAAATCAGGGACATGTTGGAGATTTTCTAATGTGAACTTTGGACTGTTCTCTTTCGACCACAAGAAGACTTTTGATAGAGTGGACCATGAGTATCTGTTTAATGTGATGTCTGTGTTTGGGTTTAGGGAAAGGTTTTTGGCCTGTGTGAAGATGTTGTGTGCTGTGGCGTCATGTATTGTCAAGGTGGAAGGGGGGGCTCAGTAGGCCAGTCTGGGTGAGGAAGGGGGATTAGACAAGGATGCCCTCTATCGGGGCAGTTATATACAGCTGAAGTTGGAAGTTTACATACACTTAGGTTGGAGTCATTAAAACTTGTTTTTCAACCACTCCACAAATTTCTTGTTACCAAACTATAGTTTTGGCAAGTCGGTTAGGACATCTACTTTGTGCATGACACAAGTACATTTTTCCAACAATTGTTTACAGACAGATTGAGGTCAGGGCTTTGTGATGGCCACTCCAATACCTTGACTTTGTTGTCCTTAAGCCATTTTGCCACAACTTTGGAAGTATGTTTGGGGTCATTGTCCATTTGGAAGACCCATTTACGACCAAGCTTTAACTTCCTGACTGATGTCTTGAGATATTGCTTCAATATATCCACATAATTTTCCTACCTCATGATGCCATCTATTTTTTGAAGTGCACCAGTCCCTCCTGCAGCAAAGCACCCCCACAACATGATGCTGCCACCCCCGTGCTTCACGGTTGGGATGGTGTTCTTCGGCTTGCAAGCCTCCCCCTTTTTCCTCCAAATGTAACGATGGTCATTATGGACAAACAGTTCTATTTTTGTTTCATCAGACCAGAGGACATTTCTCAAAGAAGTACGATCTTTGTCCCCATGATGCTGATATTAGTAATCCAAGATGGCAACATGTCAAGTCGTTTGTTTGTGACTAGTACATTTTAACCTACTAATAATCTATTTATTTATGGTTGCGTAACTTCGTTGTTGTGTAGTGCAAACTATTTTATTTTTGCTGGTGTAAAGATCACGGGTCCTCCTCAACTCGGCACTTCATTATTTGAAGTTTACCAAAGTAACTAACTCTGGCTGCCCTGAGTTCCTCCTTCGTCCGCGGAGTGTCTTGTCCAAGCTGCTCCTTTTTGCTCTTCGCCTGGCTGTCAGTGGCAGCTCAACCCGTTCCCTCTATCCCCCTCAACACCCATCTACTCACACGCGCAAACACTCACATTGACTCACATACACGCTGTCCCTCTCTCCCCTTACCTTCGTTGGCCTCTTATTTTTTTGTCAGAGAAAATGACAATTTACGTGGTATTGCTTTGTGCACTGACTTTACTGAACTCTGGAGAAAACGAACATTGTCGCTGGGTGAGTACATCTGACAATGTGCTCCCGTCCATTAGACATTTTGTCTGCAGGAACTCGCTCTTTTTCACTCGGTCCACTCGTCCAAGTGCCGATGCATTTGTGGCATGATGTGAACAGTACGAATTTGTGTCACTACCAAAGTCTAATGGTTTTAAATGACTGTTTTGTATTGTCTGGAAACTCACTTGTAGAATTCGCTTGCAGTAGGTCTCTTAAAAAAGAGAAGCCGTGCAAGGTTATTAAACAGAGGTGCCTAGTTATTCTTCTTTTGTTGATATCAGGTAACGTGCAACCTAACCCTGGCCCTGATATGCAATGTCTCCAAACCCCCTCTGATTTTAAATCAAGATCTGGTTTTGGTATTTTTCATCTAAATGTACGCAGCCTGTTGTCAAAAATTGATGGGGTTAGGATTTGGGCTAAATCAACTGATGCTGATGTAATTGTGTTTTCTGAAACCTGGCTCAGCAAGTCTATTTTTGATAAGGATATTTGTATAAGTGGTTACAATGTTTATCGCACTGATCGGGTTAAGAAAGGTGGGGGTGTGGCTATATATGTAAAATCTAAATTCCATGTAAGTGTGGCAAAGTCTGAAACTATTTGTAAACAGTTGGAATTTCTTGCTTTGAATATTGAGGTTTCAAAGGGTCTCTCTATAACTGTGATTGGCTGTTATAGACCCCCCTCTGCTCTCGGTGATGCATTTTCTTCTTTGATGCACCTTATGTCTAAACTTCTTTACAGTGAAATGATCTTGATTGGTGATCTCAACTGGTGTTGGTTAAAGCCGGTGTCGGATGATTTAAAAATGTTTTGTAATTCTATGAATCTTACCCAGTTGATTAATTCACCCACTCGCCCAAATCTTAAATGCCCAGATAAATCTACCCTGATTGATTTGATATTGACAAATGTTCCACATAAATATTCTGCGGTTGGTGTTTTTTGTAATGATTTAAGTGACCATTGTGCTGTTGTTGCTGTTAGAAATACTAAGGTTCCAAAGACAAATCCATGTTTTATTCGTAAAAGAAATTTGAAGTGTTTTAATGAGCAGGCTTTCTTTCATGATTTGTTTTATTTTGACTGGAGCAAGATTGAGCTTATCCCTGATGTGGAAACTGCCTGGATATTCTTTCATGATGGTTTTTTCCAAATAGTAAACAAACATGCACCATTCCGCAGGTTCAGGGTTAAAGGGCGGGATAATCCATGGTTTTCTTCTGAGCTGTCTTGTATTATTCACGACCGTAATCTAGCCTGGGCTAAAGCAAGGAAATCTTGTTCTGATGCTGATTGGCTTATTTTTAGGCAGTTAAGAAACAAGTGTTCTTTTCTTCTCCGGAAGGCCAAGTCTGAATATTTTATGTCTGTTACCACTGATAACCTGAATGACCCTAGAAAGTTTTGGAAGGCTATTAAGTCTATGTCTGGTAACAGTAATGTTAATGAATTACCGTCATGTGTTTTGAAGGACTCTGTTGCTATATATGACAAAACTGAAATGCTGAATTGTTTCAATGAGCACTTTGTATCATCTGGTAGGCTGTTTGATTCAGTGTCCTCTGTCTCTGTACAACCCTGTGTGGATGAACCAGTGTCCTCTGTCTCTGTCCAACCCTGTGTGGATGAACCAGTGTCCTCTGTCTCTGTACAACCCTGTGTGGATGAACCAGTGTCCTCTGTCTCTGTACAACCCTGTGTGGATGAACCAGTGAGGGCTGGTCAAACTTTTAGCTTTCTGCCATTCTCAGTGCAGGTGGTACATAAAGCCCTGAAATCCTTAGATCAAAGAAAGCCTGCAGGTCCTGATCTTTTGGATCCCTGCTTTTTAAATCTGGCAGCTGATTTCATAGCTGAACCACTTGCATATCTGTTCAATCTAACCCTGGAATGTAATGAAATTCCAAAGATCTGGAAATCAGCATTTGTCCTACCACTTTTAAAAGGGGGAGATCCAACTCTTTTAAATAATTATAGGTCAATCTCAAAGCTGTCACCCCTGGTGAAAATACTTGAAACCCTTGTAAGTGAACAGCTAAAATAGTTTTTATTTACTAACTCTATTTTATCAATGTACCAATCGGGCTTCAGGAAAAAGCATAGCACAATTACAGCAGCCATGAAGGTTTTAAATGATATCACTGAAGCCCTTGACAAAAAACAGCACTGTGTCTCACTTTTTATTGATCTCTCTAAGGCTTTTGATACAGTTGATCATGCTATACTAAGGCAGAGATTGTTGAGTGTAGGTCTTTCGGAGCATGCAGTTGCATGGTTTGCTAACTATCTGTCTGATAGAACTCAGTGCACTCAATTTGATGGGCTTATGTCTGTTAAATTGTCTGTCCTGAATGGTGTGCCCCAAGGCTCTGTACTTGGTCCTCTCTTATTCACTATTTATATAAATGATTTAGACAAAAATGTCCAAAATGCACAACTTCATTTTTATGCTGATGATACTGTTATTTACTGTTGTGCCTCATTTCTTACAAAAGCTTTCCAGAACTTGCAAACTGCTTTTTATACTGTTCAACATACCTTGTGTCAATTGAAGCTTATCCTCAATACTGACAAAACTAAACTAATGGTGTTTTCTAATGCAAGAAATAGACCTCTGAACCTTTCACCTATTACTTGTTATGCTGATGAATGAGGACCCAAAAGCGACGTAATAGTAACAGAGTCTTTATTCCAGTATTAAACAAATAATGATTCTCCTGGATATAATCAATGGTAATCCAAAACAGGAAACTGAAATCCTCTCGTCAATAGAGAGGAACGCCTGGAGACGCGACCACAGACTGCAGGTCGCTTCGGGAAGGCACTGGCCGTAGCTGACATAGACACCTGCTCACACGCAGCATCTGAAGAAGGCAAAGAACACGACAGGGCGAAACAAGGACACAGGAACAGCAAACATCAAACAAGAATCCGACAAGGACAGGAGCGGAAAACAGAGGAAGAAATAGGGACACTAATCAGAGGGCAAAACAGGGGACAGGTGTGAAAGAGTAAATGAGGTCGTAGGGAGAATGAGAAACAGCTGGGAGCAGGAACGGAACGATAGAGAGAGAGAAAGAGAAAGAACCTAATAAGACCAGCAGAGGGAAGCACAGGGACAAGACATGATCAAAGACAAAACATGACAGTACCCCCCCACTCACCGAGCGCCTCCTGGCGCACTCGAGGAGGAACCCTGGCGGCAACGAAGGAAATCATCAATCAACGAACGGTCCAGCACGTCCCGAGATGGAACCCAACTCCTCTCCTCAGGACCGTAACCCTCCCAATCCACTAAGTACTGGTGACCACGTCCCCGAGAACGCATGTCCATGATCTTCCGTACCTTGTAAATAGGAGCGCCCTCGACAAGGACGGGGGGGGGGGGAGGGAAGACGAACGGGGGCGCGAAGAAAAGGCTTGACACAGGAGACATGGAAGACAGGGTGGACGCGACGAAGATGTTGCGGAAGAAGCAGTCGCACAGCGACAGGATTGACGACCTGAGAGACACGGAACGGACCAATGAACCGCGGAGTCAACTTGCGAGAAGCTGTCGTAAGGGGAAGGTTACGAGTGGAAAGCCACACTCTCTGACCGCGACAATACCTAGGACTCTTAATCCTACGTTTATTGGCGGCTCTCACAGTCTGCGCCCTGTAACGGCAAAGTGCAGACCTGACCCTCCTCCAGGTGCGCTCACAACGTTGGACAAAAGCCTGAGCGGAGGGAACGCTGGACTCGGCGAGCTGGGACGAAAACAGAGGAGGCTGGTAGCCAAGACTACTCTGAAACGGGGACAGCCCGGTAGCAGACGAAGGAAGCGAGTTGTGAGCGTACTCAGCCCAGGGGAGCTGTTCTGCCCAAGACGCAGGGTTTCGAAACGAAAGGCTGCGTAAAATGCGACCAATCGACTGATTGGCCCTTTCTGCTTGACCGTTAGACTGGGGATGAAACCCGGAAGAGAGACTGACGGAAGCACCAATCAAACGACAGAACTCCCTCCAAAACTGTGACGTGAATTGCGGACCTCTGTCTGAAACGGCGTCTAACGGGAGGCCATGAATTCTGAACACATTCTCAATGATGATTTGTGCCGTCTCCTTAGCGGAAGGAAGCTTAGCGAGGGGAATGAAATGTGCCGCCTTAGAGAACCTATCGATAACCGTAAGAATCACAGTCTTCCCCGCAGACGAAGGCAGACCGGTAATAAAGTCTAAGGCGATGTGAGACCATGGTCGAGAAGGAATGGGAAGCGGTCTGAGACGACCGGCAGGAGGAGAGTTACCTGACTTAGTCTGCGCGCAGTCCGAACAAGCAGCCACGAAACGACGCGTGTCCCGCTCCTGAGTAGGCCACCAAAACCGCTGGCGAATAGAAGCAAGCGTACCCCGAACGCCGGGGTGGCCAGCTAACTTGGCAGAGTGAGCCCACTGAAGAACAGCCAGACGAGTAGAGACAGGAACGAACAGAAGGTTACTAGGACAAGCGCGCGGCGACGCAGTGTGAGTGAGTGCTTGCTTTACCTGTCTCTCAATTCCCCAGACAGTCAACCCGACAACACGCCCTTCAGGGAGAATCCCCTCGGGGTCGGTAGAAGCCACAGAAGAACTAAAGAGACGGGATAAGGCATCAGGCTTGGTGTTCTTATTTCCCGGACGATAGGAAATCACGAACTCGAAACGAGCGAAAAACAACGCCCAACGAGCTTGACGTGCATTAAGTCGTTTGGCCGAACGGATGTACTCAAGGTTCTTATGGTCAGTCCAAACGACAAAAGGGACGGTCGCCCCCTCCAACCACTGTCGCCATTCGCCTATGGCTAAGCGGATGGCGAGCAGTTCGCGGTTACCCACATCATAGTTGCGTTCCGATGGCGACAGGCGATGAGAAAAGTAAGCGCAAGGATGGACCTTATCGTCAGACTGGAAGCGCTGAGACAGAATGGCTCCCACGCCCACCTCTGAAGCGTCAACCTCGACAATGAATTGTTTAGTGACGTCAGGAGTAACAAGGATAGGGGCGGATGTAAAACGCTTCTTGAGGAGATCAAAAGCTCCCTGGGCGGAACCGGACCACTTAAAGCAAGTCTTGACAGAAGTCAGAGCTGTGAGAGGGGCAGCCACTTGACCGAAATTACGAATGAAACGCCGATAGAAATTAGCGAAACCGAGAAAGCGCTGCAACTCGACACGTGACTTAGGGACGGGCCAATCGCTGACAGCCTGGACCTTAGCGGGATCCATCTGAATGCCTTCAGCGGAAATAACAGAACCGAGAAAAGTGACAGAGGAGACATGAAAGGCGCACTTCTCAGCCTTCACGTAGAGACAATTCTCTAAAAGGCGCTGGAGTACACGTCGAACGTGCTGAACATGAATCTCGAGTGACGGTGAAAAAATCAGGATATCGTCAAGGTAAACGAAAACAAAAATGTTCAGCATGTCTCTCAGTACATCATTAACTAATGCCTGAAAGACAGCTGGAGCATTAGCGAGACCGAACGGCAGAACCCGGTATTCAAAATGCCCTAACGGAGTGTTAAACGCCGTTTTCCACTCGTCCCCCTCTCTGATGCGTACGAGATGGTAAGCGTTACGAAGGTCCAACTTAGTAAAGCACCTGGCTCCCTGCAAAATCTCGAAGGCTGACGACATAAGGGGAAGCGGATAACGATTCTTAACCGTTATGTCATTCAGCCCTCGATAATCCACGCAGGGGCGCAGAGTACCGTCCTTCTTCTTAACAAAGAAAAATCCCGCTCCGGCGGGAGAGGAAGAAGGCACCACGGTACCGGCGTCGAGAGAAACAGACAGATAATCCTCGAGAGCCTTACGTTCGGGAGCCGACAGAGAGTATAGTCTACCCCGAGGGGGAGTGGTCCCCGGAAGGAGATCAATACAACAATCATACGACCGGTGAGGAGGAAGGGAGCTGGCTCTGGACCGACTGAAGACCGTGCGCAGATCATGATATTCCTCCGGCACTCCTGTCAAATCACCAGGTTCCTCCTGAGTAGAGGGGACAGAAGACACAGGAGGGATAGCAGACATTAAACACTTCACATGACAAGAAACGTTCCAAGATAGGATAGAATTACTAGACCAATTAATAGAAGGATTATGACATACTAGCCAGGGATGACCCAAAACAACAGGTGTAAAAGGTGAACAAAAAATCAAAAAGGAAATGGTCTCACTGTGGTTACCAGATACTGTGAGGGTTAAAGGTAGTGTCTCACATCTGATACTGGGGAGAAGACTACCATCTAAGGCGAACATGGGCGTGGGCTTCCCTAACTGTCTGAGAGGAATGTCATGTTTCCGAGCCCATGCTTCGTCCATAAAACAACCCTCAGCCCCTGAGTCTATCAAGGCACTGCAGGAAGCAGCCGAACCGGTCCAGCGTAGATGGACCGACAAGGTAGTACAGGATCTTGATGGAGAGACCTGAGTAGTAGCGCTCACCAGTAGCCCTCCGCTTACTGATGAGCTCTGGCTTTTACTGGACATGACATGACAAAATCCCCATGTGTAGTTGCAAACCGTAGTCTGGCTTTTTTATGGCTGTTTTGGAGCAGTGGCTTCTTCCTTGCTGAGCGGCCTTTCAGGTTATGTCGATATAGGACTCGTTTTACTGTAGATATAGATACTTTTGTACCTGTTTCCTCCAGCATCTTCACAAGGTCCTTTGCTGTTGTTATGGGATTGATTTTCACTTTTCGCACCAAAGTACGTTCATCTCTAGGAGACAGAACGCGTCTCTTTCCTGAGCGGTATGACAGCCATGGTGTTTATACTTGCGTACTATTGTTTGTACAGATGAACGTGGTACCTTTATGGGTTTGGAAGTTGCTCCCAAGGATGAACCAGACTTGTGGAGGTATACACATTTTCTTCTGAAGTCTTGGCTGATATCTTTTGATTTTCCCATGATATCAAGCAAAGAGGCACTGAGTTTGAAGGTAGGCCTTGAAATACATCCACAGGTACACCTCCAATTGACTCAAATGATGTCAATTAGCCTATCAGAAGCTTCTAAAGCCATTACATAATTTTCTGGAATTTTCCAAGCTGTTAATGGCACAGTCAACTTAGTGTATGGAAACTTCTGACCCACTGGAATTGTGATACAGTGAATTATAAGTGAAATAATCTGTCTGTAAACAATTGTTGGAAAAACTACTTGCGTCATGCACAAAGTAAATGTCCTAACCGACTTGCCAAAACTATAGTTTGTTAACAAGAAATGTGTGGAGTGGTTGAAAAACGGGTTTTAATGACTCCAACCTAATTGTTTGTAAACTTCCGACTTCAACTGTAGATATTCCATTAAAAAATCTGCCGTTTCCAGCTACAATAGTTATTTTCAACATTAACAATATCTACACTGTATTTCTGATCAATTTGATGTTATTTTAATGGATAAAAAATTGGGAAATTTCTAAGTGACCCCAAACTTTTGAACAGTAGTGTAGTATATATATATATATCATGTGATGAAAGTCCTTACTGGGAGAAACCCAGTTATGTAATCAGAAAATGAAACCCCCCAGAAACACTGTGGACTGTTTGTGTCTGTGTCTCTCTATTTGAGGTCTGACAGAACTCCCCTTTCTGCCTACTTCCTCTGTTCACACCTCTATCTGATGCTGGGCTCGCTGTAATATCTGGTTCCCTAGCTGCACGTCAACATAATGTCGCTGTGTGTGCATGTGTGTTTGAGAGAGAGAGAGAGCGAGAGAGACGGAGCGACAGAGAGAGACAGAGAAAGAGAGCGAGAGAGGGGCAACATCACCCTGTGGGTCGTCAGGGGCTTCAAGTCCAGACTTTGTTTTTTGACACCCTTCCCACTGTGTCCTCATGTGGCCTGGCTGTGCTATCAGAGAGAGGGGGCACAGTGACCTTCTATGTTGCTTTTGGGAGGTACTATGAGTACTCTCTCTGTGAGTCATGAGTCATCTGTGAGCTAAAGAACAAAGGTTCTCTGGAACTGGAACCTGGAACTAGAACATGGAACTAGAACAAGGAAGTGGAACATTGATATATTGTGTTTAACAGACTTGAATGGACCTTATTAAATTATGCTTTGTTACTTGTTAACTTACTTTATTTATTTTTGATAGATTATTTTACACACACAGCAGGGCTGGGAATCGCCAGGGACGTCACAATACGGTATTATCACGATACTTAGGTGCCGATACGATATGTATTGTGATTCTCACGATTATATATGTATTGCAATTCCATACTGTGATTTTATTGTGATTCGATGTTCCAAACATATTTCTCACCATATGTCTACTGCAGAGGGACTAGAGAGACATGACAAAACACGTTTTTATCAGTCATGGAAATAAAAGTGCTGAAAAAAATGGCTCCCTATTTAATACGAAGATAAAAACAAGCTATGAATGAAAAATACTGACGTTTTGGTGCAGGTACAGCCAACTAGAGCAAAGATAATACTGCGATATTGTCAAAACGATCCGATTCGATATATATTCAACAATAATATCCCAATATGTAACTGTATCGATTTGTCCGCCCCCACAACTAACAAACATGCATGTAGACATGCACACACACAGAGACACAGAGACACACAAACACACACACACACACACACACACACAAATCTACTCTCTTAAGTATTTTATCCATATCCTTGTCTTTGTATTTGATCTCAGATTCGGTATAAAGGCCAAACCCAGAAAGATTAGACAATGTCATTATGAATGTCAGGTCATATCAACACAGTCTGAGGTCTATATAATTTCCCCTTTGTAGGAGGTGGTTTCTTGGTACTTTCCAACCAGGGCACTTTCTCCTGTGTGTGTGTGTGTGTGTGTGTGTGTGTGTGTGTGTGTGTGTGTGTGTGTGTGTGTGTGTGTGTGTGTGTGTGTGTGTGTGTGTGTGTGTGTGTGTGTGTGTGTGTGTGTGTGTGTGTGTGTGTGTGTGTGTGTGTGTGTGTGTGTGTGTGTGTGCATCCGTGCGCGAGTGCGTATCCACGTGTGTGTCTGTTACCTTTTTGACTGACACAACTGTACCAATCCAGACAGTGAACCTACATGGCATTCCTCTCAGTCCTCTGGAAGTTCAGGATTCAGTGTAAACACACACCGTTTCACAACGCTCTCTCCCTATTGGCTCTTTGTGTTTCTGTCCTGTAGGCCAACCATTCTCCCTAGTCACTCTGTGTGTCTGTCCTGTAGGCCAACCATTCTCCCTAGTCACTCTGTGTGTCTGTCCTGTAGGCCAACAGTTCTCCCTATTGGCTCTTTGTGTGTCTGTCCTGTAGGCCAACCATTCTCACTAGTCACTCTGTGTGTCTGTCCTGTAGGCCAACAGTTCTCCCTAGTCACTCTGTGTGTCTGTCCTGTAGGCCAACAGTTCTCCTTAGTCACTCTGTGTTTCTGTCCTGTAGGCCAACAGTTCTCCCTAGTCACTCTGTGTGTCTGTCCTGTAGGCCAACAGTTCTCCCTAGTCACTCTGTGTTTCTGTCCTGTAGGCCAACAGTACTCCTGTGCCACTCTGTGTGTCTGTCCTGTAGGCCAACAGTTCTCCCTAGTCGCTCTGTGTGTCTGTCCTGTAGGCCAACAGTTCTCCCTAGTCACTCTGTGTTTATGTCCTGTAGGCAAACAATACTCCCTAGTCACTCTGTGGTTCCGTCCTGTAGGCCAACAGTTCTCCCTAGTCACTCTGTGATTCTGTCCTGTAGGCCAACAGTACTCCCTAGTCACTCTGTGTTTATGTCCTGTAGGCAAACAATACTCCCTAGTCACTCTGTGGTTCTGTCCTGTAGGCCAACAGTTCTCCCTAGTCACTCTGTGTTTAAGTCTTGTAGGCCAACAGTACTCCCTAGTCACTCTGTGTTTATGTCCTGTAGGCAAACAGTACTCCCTAGTCACTCTGTGATTCTGTCCTGTAGGCCAACAGTTCTCCCTAGTCAATCTGTGTGTCTGTCCTGTAGGCCAACAGTACTCCTGTGCCACTCTGTGTGTCTGTCCTGTAGGCCAACAGTTCTCCCTAGTCGCTCTGTGTGTCTGTCCTGTAGGCCAACAGTTCTCCCTAGTCACTCTGTGTGTCTGTCCTGTAGGCCAACAGTTCTCCCTAGTCACTCTGTGTGTCTGTCCTGTAGGCCAACAGTTCTCCCTAGTCACTCTGTGTGTCTGTCCTGTAGGCCAACAGTTCTCCCTAGTCACTCTGTGTGTCTGTCCTGTAGGCCAACAGTTCTCCCTAGTCACTCTGTGTGTCTGTCCTGTAGGCCAACAGTTCTCCTTAGTCACTCTGTGTTTCTGTCCTGTAGGCCAACAGTACTCCTGTGCCACTCTGTGTGTCTGTCCTGTAGGCCAACAGTACTCCCTAGTCACTCTGTGTTTATGTCCTGTAGGCAAACAATACTCCCTAGGCACTCTGTGGTTCTGTCCTGTAGGCCAACAGTTCTCCCTAGTCACTCTGTGTTTAAGTCTAGTAGGCCAACAGTACTCCCTAGTCACTCTGTGTTTATGTCCTGTAGGCAAACAGTACTCCCTAGTCACTCTGTGATTCTGTCCTGTAGGCCAACAGTACTCCCTAGTCACTCTGTGTTTAAGTCCTGTAGGCCAACAGTACTCCCCAGTCACTCTGTGTTTAAGTCCTGTAGGCCAACAGTACTCCCTAGTCACTCTGTGGTTCTGTCCTGTAGGCCTAGTCACTCTGTGTTTAAGTCCTGTAGGCCAACAGTACTCCCTAGTCACTCTGTGTTTATGTCCTGTAGGCAAACAATACTCCCTAGTCACTCTGTGTTTAAGTCCTGTAGGCCAACAGTTCTCCCTTGTCACTCTGTGGTTCTGTCCTGTAGGCCTAGTCACTCTGTGTTTAAGTCCTGTAGGCTAACAGTACTCCCTAGTCACTCGGTGGTTCTGTCCTGTAGGCCTAGTCACTCTGTGTTTAAGTCCTGTAGGCCAACAGTACTCCCTAGTCACTCTGTGGCTCTGTCCTGTAGGCCTAGTCACTCTGTGTTTATGTCCTGTAGGCCAACAGTACTCCCTAGTCACTCTGTGGTTCTGTCCTGTAGGCCTAGTCACTCTGTGTTTAAGTCCTGTAGGCCAACAGTACTCCCTAGTCACTCTGTGGTTCTGTCCTGTAGGCCTAGTCACTCTGTGTTTAAGTCCTGTAGGCCAACAGTACTCCCTAGTCACTCTGTGGTTCTGTCCTGTAGGCCTAGTCACTCTGTGTTTAAGTCCTGTAGGCTAACAGTACTCCCTAGTCACTCGGTGGTTCTGTCCTGTAGGCCTAGTCACTCTGTGTTTAAGTCCTGTAGGCCAACAGTACTCCCTAGTCACTCTGTGGCTCTGTCCTGTAGGCCTAGTCACTCTGTGTTTATGTCCTGTAGGCCAACAGTACTCCCTAGTCACTCTGTGGTTCTGTCCTGTAGGCCTAGTCACTCTGTGTTTAAGTCCTGTAGGCCAACAGTACTCCCTAGTCACTCTGTGGTTCTGTCCTGTAGGCCTAGTCACTCTGTGTTTAAGTCCTGTAGGCCAACAGTACTCCCTAGTCACTCTGTGGTTCTGTCCTGTAGGCCTAGTCACTCTGTCTTTAAGTCCTGTAGGCCAACAGTACTCCCTAGTCACTCTGTGGTTCTGTCTGTAGGCCTAGTCACTCTGTGTTTAAGTCCTGTAGGCCAACAGTACTCCCTAGTCACTCTGTGGTTCTGTCCTGTAGGCCTAGTCACTCTGTGTTTAAGTCCTGTAGGCCAACAGTACTCCCTAGTCACTCTGTGGTTCTGTCCTGTAGGCCTAGTCACTCTGTCTTTAAGTCCTGTAGGCCAACAGTACTCCCTAGTCACTCTGTGTTTAAGTCCTGTAGGCCAACAGTACTCCCCAGTTCATACTCTCCCACCTTTTCCTATCCAAGGCTCTTATTCTGTCATTTCAGTTTTGTTTGTTTCTGTTGTTTTTCTATGACTTTATCCAAATGGTATTCTTTTTCAGACTCTTGAAATATTTGCTCTTTACAGCCAAAATGTACCCTTAACATGTGCATGTAATTCCGCTCCTTAGTAAAGACAGCAAAGATGTGTTGTGTATGTATGCTACATGTTCTTTATGTGCTCTTCAATAAAAATGTATAAAAATGTTGTTGTTTTTTTAAAGGCAATTACGCCGAAATGTAAGTCTGTGTGTAGATCTGTCCTGTATGTCCTGTCAATAGGACAATCAGATCTATGCAGAAACAGAGTTCTTCTTTTTCTATATTTTCCGGGATAGTCACCCACTGAAGTGTCCTGGGGTAAGGAATATTTTTGGGACTCTCTAGCCAGCGTCACTCACAACCAGAGTTTGAGTGGTCATCTGTGAGAACTGAGTCAGTGATGACGATGGTACACTACCTATCCTCAGTAGTCTGCTTGGTTCACGGAGAGTGGGGTACATTCAGCATTCCTACGTCAACGGAAATATTGTATTATTTCTAACAAAAATATCTACAAATATTTCAGGATGTTTTGTGTCCCTGGAAACAATCAGAATGGATGTAAACATAACAGTTTTGAAAACAGCTTATCAAAAGCAGTGGTCTCTTGGCACAACTAACCCCGGGTATGGGGTACGTTGCGCATAGGGACAGGGTAAGTTGAACAGCCCTGAGATATGTGAGTGATGGTGTCCTGTGACAGTGGCTGATGGTGTCCTGTGACAGTGGGTGATGGTGTCCTGTGACAGTGAGTGATGGTGTCCTGTGACAGTGGGTGATGGTGTCCTGTGACAGTGGGTGACGGTGTCCTGTGACAGTGGGTGATGGTGTCCTGTGACAGTGGGTGATGGTGTCCTGTGACAGTGGGTGATGGTGTCCTGTGACAGTGGGTGATGGTGTCCTGTGACAGTGGGTGATGGTGTTGGTAGGTCAAAGTTTAATTCATCGAATGGGGGTGTGATAGATTGAGTATCTTAAATGTATGCCAACATTCAGATATTGATCTCTCTGCTCAATATAACTTACCCTTCCATTTCTTGACCCATTGTCTGGGACAGGGATGCTGTTTCCATGGTAATGTATTCAATCAATTTTAAGCACTGGAGGAGCTCCAGGAAGCATCAGACATTGATAAATGATTGACACAATGATAGCTGTAAAGCTATAATCATCAACAACTCTCATTGCTCGGTGAACACAGCCGTAAACAAGGCTCACTCTCAGTTTCCTGTGGTTGCCTCGAGGCATGTCACAGGAAGTGATGTCATTTCCTGCTCCATCACATCAGTGTGGAAAGTAGAAGCTAGAAGCCCCCCAAAATTCTTCAGACCTACTTATGAGATGATACATGTGGGGCCATAGGCTTTAATTAGACATGGTTGGTTTCCGAAGTGAAGTAAAATAACCTAAATCTCTTACCCAGTAACCACTGCAGCTAAACATACGATATGATATATGGGACCAGAAGCTTTTTTTTTGTGACCAACTTTTTATTCCGTTTTATCCTTTTTCTTTTTCAGAGGGGGCTTACAGGTATAGAAACAATCAAATAAATACATACAAAGATACCCCGACCCATTCTCCCCTCAGTCCCCATCCACCCCGACCTATTCTCCCCTCAGTCCCCATCCACCCCGACCTATTCTCCCCTCAGTCCCCGTCCACCCCGACCCATTCTCCCCTCAGTCCCCATCCACCCCGACCTATTCTCCCCTCAGTCCCCATCCACCCCGACCTATTCTCCCCTCAGTCCCCATCCACCCCGACCTATTCTCCCCTCAGTCCCCATCCACCCCGACCTATTCTCCCCTCAGTCCCCGTCCACCCCGACCTATTCTCCCCTCAGTCCCCATCCACCCCGACCTATTCTCCCCTCAGTCCCCATCCACCCCGACCTATTCTCCCCTCAGTCCCCATCCACCCCGACCTATTCTCCCCTCAGTCCCCATCCACCCCGACCCATTCTCCCCTCAGTCCCCATCCACCCCGACCTATTCTCCCCTCAGTCCCCATCCACCCCGACCTATTCTCCCCTCAGTCCCCGTCCACCCCGACCTATTCTCCCCTCAGTCCCCATCCACCCCGACCTATTCTCCCCTCAGTCCCCATCCACCCCAACCTATTCTCCCCTCAGTCCCCATCCACCCCGACCTATTCTCCCCTCAGTCCCCATCCACCCTGACCTATTCTCCCCTCAGTCCCCATCCACCCCGACCTATTCTCCCCTCAGTCCCCATCCCCCCCGACCTATTCTCCCCTCAGTCCCCATCCACCCCGACCTATTCTCCCCTCAGTCCCCATCCACCCCGACCTATTCTCCCCTCAGTCCCCATCCACCCCGACCTATTCTCCCCTCAGTCCCCATCCACCCCGACCTATTCTCCCCTCAGTCCCCATCCACCCCGACCTATTCTCCCCTCAGTCCCCATCCACCCCGACCTATTCTCCCCTCAGTCCCCATCCACCCCGACCTATTATTGGATGTTTCGGTAGCATGGCTGACCTACATTGTAAATATAGATAAAAGGAGTTGCCAATGTGTATGTCCAGTATCTTTCAGATCTTGGAATGTCCAAGACATTGGTAAGGGTACAGATTCCACATTTGGACCACTGGGGGGATGCAAAAGGCCGCTTTCCAGATCGGAAGGCATTATTGTGAAACATTGGATTATGGGCATGCCATTTTGATTCCCAGTTACATTGTTTTTCAATTTTGCGGCAAATATAAATTGTTTGAGCAATAATTGGACCAAAGCGTTGTTTACATTGTTTAAGGGATATATCAGTGAAGACCACCTCTAGTGCCTGGAAATACAATTTAAAGTTTGGTACGGACAGTCCTCCTACATCTTTCCCTCTGTGTAAATGTCTTAATTTGATTGGGTATCAATAGAGAGGCAGTAGGGCTGATTGGGTTGATACATTTTATAACTTGATATGAAGCTGAACGTATCTATGATCTTCAATGTGTTTGGGAGCGATTGAGATACATTCTCTAGATATAATAAAATATCATCTGCGTATTAATGAGATGAAGTGATCAGTACATTTGTGTAATATTGGTGTTATAGCACCACAGGCTAGAATTAGGTAAGGGAAAGTACAATAAATGAAATCTGTTATCCGGTAACCACTGCCGCTAAACATACTGCTGACCTACATTGTAAAGCAGCAGCGACCCACATACGATATGATATATAGGACCACAGGCTTTAATTAGGTAAGGGGAAGTACAATAACCAACATCTATTACCCAGTAGCCTTACAGCAGGTTGTCATTTGTTGGGATGACTCATGTACTGGTGAGCTCTGCCAGGGAGTCACCACCTGGGACCACCACAAAGTAATAAAATCTGATTTAAAAATAACCCTGACCTTAACCACACTGCTAACCTCATGCCTTAAACCTTATGCCTAACCTTAAATGAAGACTAAAAAAACGAATTTCATAAATATATATAGCCAATTGTGTACTTTGCAGCTGGCCCATCTAGTGGAAATCGCTCAGATCTGCCTCCAGGGCAAGATTCCTCCCAATAAATGTTAAACTGAAGCCTAACCATTGTTGCTAAACACTGAGTGTTCCCTCAAATCCACGGGTAAAGGGATTGTGTGCACAAGTGCGTATGTGTGCGTACATGTGTGTGTGTGTGTGCGTACATGTGTGTGCGTGCCTGCATGCCTGTATGCATGTGTGTGAATGTGTGTGTGTGTGTGTGCGTGTGTGTGTGTGTCAACCAGAAGTGGGGACAGGATGTTGGGTGTAGGATGTTCCAAGTGTATCTGGTGTCCTTTGCAGCAGACACCTGTCCATCTCACCCACCAGAGTTTCTGTATGTGCCTTTGAAACCAGAGCGGTTTCAAGGCACACGGAGAGTGCTGATGCTTCTGTACTGTATGTGGAACAAGAAGAGGAGGTGAGATGTTCCCCACTCGTTGATGTCTCTGACTGTTTATGTACATAATGTATAAATGCAAGCACAGCTCAGAGCAGCACAGATGCCTAACGCATGCACGCCCACACAGCAGTCAGCTGTGTACACAAAAAGACAGCAGAAAAATATTATGTGAATGTGCCTTGGTTTCTTTACTGTAACAAGGGCCTTTCATCCTGAAATAAATGGAAAGATGCTACAGAACATCACTGCTGCTGTTGTATTGCTCCAATGACAACCGTACAGACAACCGTACAGACAACCGTACAGACAACCGTACAGACAACCGTACAGACAACCGTACAGACAACCGCACAGACAACCGTACAGACAACCGTACAGACAACCGTACAGACAACCGCACAGACAACCCTACAGACAACCGTACAGACAACCGTACAGACAACCGCACAGACAACCGTACAGACAACCGCACAGACAACCGCACAGACAACCGTACAGACAACCGCACAGACAACCGTACAGACAACCGTACAGACAACCGCACAGACAACCGTACAGACAACCGTACAGACAACCGTACAGTCAACCGTACAGACAACCGTACAGACAACCGTACAGTCAACCGTACAGACAACCGTACAGACAACCGTACAGACAACCGTACAGACAACCCTACAGTCAACCGTACAGACAACCGTACAGACAACCGTACAGACAACCGTACAGACAACCGTACAGACAACCGTACAGTCAACCGTACAGACAACCGTACAGACAACCGTACAGACAACCCTACAGACAACCGTACAGACAACCGTACAGACAACCGTACAGACAACCGTACAGTCAACCGTACAGACAACCGTACAGTCAACCGTACAGACAACCGTACAGACAACCGTACAGACAACCGCACAGACAACCGTACAGACAACCGTACAGACAACCGTACAGACAACCGTACAGTCAACCGTACAGTCAACCGTACAGACAACCGTACAGTCAACCGTACAGACAACCGTACAGTCAACCGTACAGACAACCGCACAGACAACCCTACAGACAACCGTACAGACAACCGTACAAACAACCGTACAGACAACCGTACAGTCAACCGTACAGACAACCGTACAGTCAACCGTACAGACAACCGTACAGTCAACCGTACAGACAACCGTACAGTCAACCGTACAGACAACCGTACAGTCAACCGTACAGACAACCGTACAGTCAACCGCACAGACAACCGTACAGTCAACCGTACAGACAACCGTACAGTCAACCGCACAGACAACCGTACAGACAACCGTACAGACAACCGTACAGACAACCGTACAGACAACCGTACAGTCAACCGTACAGACAACCGTACAGTCAACCGTACAGACAACCGTACAGTCAACCGTACAGACAACCGTACAGTCAACCGTACAGACAACCGTACAGTCAACCGTACAGACAACCGTACAGTCAACCGCACAGACAACCGTACAGTCAACCGTACAGACAACCGTACAGTCAACCGCACAGACAACCGTACAGACAACCGTACAGACAACCGTACAGACAACCGTACAGACAACCGTACAGTCAACCGTACAGACAACCGTACAGTCAACCGTACAGACAACCGTACAGTCAACCGTACAGACAACCGTACAGTCAACCGTACAGACAACCGTACAGTCAACCGTACAGACAACCGTACAGTCAACCGTACAGACAACCGTACAGACAACCGCACAGACAACCCTACAGACAACCGTACAGACAACCGTACAGACAACCGTACAGTCAACCGTACAGACAACCGTACAGTCAACCGTACAGACAACCGTACAGTCAACCGTACAGACAACCGTACAGTCAACCGTACAGACAACCGTACAGTCAACCGTACAGACAACCGTACAGTCAACCGTACAGACAACCGTACAGTCAACCGCACAGACAACCGTACAGACAACCGTACAGACAACCGTACAGACAACCGTACAGACAACCGTACAGTCAACCGTAATGCCCAAAGACAATCGTACTGTGATGTCATCAGACTTCCTATTCTCAGACCCAAGTAAGTCTTGTAACTCAGGGTTATTAGAGTGAGAGAGACGGAATCGGTTGAAGAGTTTGCTGGGGACAGCAGCAGCTCTGTGTATCCCTCGTCTCCCTCGTCTCCCTCGTCTCCCTCGTCTCCCTCGTCTCCCTCGTCTCCCTCGTCTCCCTCCCTGCTCCGTCTCCTGGTGCAACACCATTCTGATTCTAGATCTGTTTATGTTGTCTTGACAACTCCTCGTGTTTGGTTATTTTGCATGTCAATGTCCGCATCAGAGTTGGCAAGACAGCACAAACAGATCTGGGACCAGGTTGGTGCAAAACAATGGTGCTACCCATACTCACCCGGGGTTAAGGTGTGTTTACACAGCAGCCATGAACATGTAAACTGGCGAAATCACAACGACAGCTGAAGCTTTGTTTCCTATGATGCAGGACCAGAAACCAAAGTCCACCTGGACCACTCAGGCCCATGCCCAGAGCATTTTTACCCCTCATAGCACAGTCTGGTTTGGTCTCCCATGTTCGGTTAGTCTGTGAAGGTTACATTACATTACGGGAAGGGCCAGACTAAGTGGGTTTAAATAGTCCTCCACACTACTTCCTCTGGGAACCTGTTAATGACATAAACAGGTCAAAACAAACTACTGGAAAACAACAAGCTAGACTGTTATGAGGTTCATTAAACCCCCTTGCAACATGTTGTTGATTCTGTAGCTACTCTAAAGGTCACAGCGGTTCAGTTCAGTATAACTCACTACTACTTGTTGTATATTGTATGTCACTTATTATTTCTTGAATGTTAACTAGGTTTGGCAGCAAACCTAGGGGTAAGCTGAAGGGGGCTGGGCAGAGGAGGATGTTGAATGGGTCTGAGGCTTGGGCTAACTAAAATGAAAATGTTAAGAAAATAATGTCACAAATTATACCAACAAGCCTAGATAATTTCCTGTAGTGGTGCTTAAACTGAGCTATTTCTGCCCTGGCTCTGTTTATTTTCATAGGAGAGGAGGAGGGGAGGAAGAGAAGAGAAGAGGAGGGGGGAGGAAGAGAAAAGGAAGAGGAGAGGAAGGGGAGGGGGGAGGAGAGAGGAGGGGGGAGGAAGAGGAGGGGGGAGGTAGAGAAGAGGAGGAAGAGAAGAGGAGGGGGAGGAAGCGGAGAGGGGGCTGTGTGTGGACATATAATCCTCTATGAAAAGTGATTTAATTATAAAGTCCAGTACAGAACTTCACATCCCTGCTCTCCTCTCCCCTTACTCCCCTGTCCTCCCTGCTCCCCTTCTGCCCTCTCATCCATTCTCCTCCTGCTCCCTGCCCTGCTACCAGCTCCTTTCCCTTCTCCTCTCACAGCTCCCCTCCTTGTTCCCCTTCCTCCTCCTCCCTGCCTCCATGCCTCCCTAACCGCCCCCCCCCCCCAATTATCTGCTTCCTACCTCCCCACTACCCACTCCCAACTACTCCCTCTCCCCCTACTCCTCCTTCCTCTCTATCCCCCCTCCTCCTCCTTCCCCTCTCCCCCCCCTCCTCCTTCCCCTCTCTCCCCCCTCCTACTTCCCCTCTCTCCCCCCTCCCCCCTCCTCCTTCCCCCTCCCCCTCATCCTCCTCCTCCTCCTTTCGTCTCTCCCCTCCTGAGTGCTAGCCCAGCCCGCACTTCCAGAACTCTGTTGGTTGATGTTTACAGGACTGAATTGGCCTTCTTGCATGGTGCAGGTTGCCTGCGGTGATATCTTATTTATACAAGGCCCGATATGGGAGAATAGAGAGGTTTATTTTGGTCTATTCCCCATAGATGGATCTGATTTCTCCCGACCCGAGTCGTTTCCTATATACGTGCTGCTCTTCAGGTTGGAGAGCGTGCTGGACCCGTCGCCTGGCTACGGTCGGACAGAGTTTGTTGTTAATCAACATAGTTAAAAGGGCGGAGTGAATGAGTGGTCTCAGCCTTAACTCGTAGAGTTAGATTTAGATTTAGGACAATGGAGTGACTTCAGGCACTTTACAGGAAGTTGACTATTAGACTCATAAAAACAAGCACTGTTTATCTTCACTTATTACGTATGTCTCTTATCTGGTGGTGGTGTGTTATTGGGTAATATAATCACTCTAGTAAAGTTTTTCAGAGGACTATCAATCTGGAATGAATGGATTGGGAGTAATGAGATTGTTTACAATATGGTTGTTGTTATTGACTGGATGTTGTACACAGGGTTATTGGGTTGGTTTCTATTCTGAAATATGAGAAAAATCGCCAATTAAGTTTTGTCTTTTATCAAATGAATATAGTGAACATTTAGACAAGCAAAAATAAGTTATGAGTCTTTACATAAACTTTTCTTTCACACAGTCTGACTAAACATGTACTCATATTAAATGATGGAGATAATATATTTCTATTTCTAACCCAACACAGGGCATATTTGAAGTTTTACTGTCACATCTGTCTTTTATAACCTCTCTTGTCATAATACATTTTTATTTTATTTTTCCTTTATTTAATTAGGCAAGTCAGTTAAGAACAAATTCCTATTTTCAATGACGGCCTAGGAACAGCGGGTTAACTGCCTTGTTCAGGGGCAGAACGACAGATTTTTTACCTTTTCAGCTCGGGGATTCGATTTTGCAACCTTCTGGTTACTAGTCCAACGCTCTACGACACTATTCTGTATACTTCTGGCCCCTCTTTGGACACTGTGTTAACAAACCTTCAGATGAGCTTCAATGCCACACAACTCTCCTTCCGTGGCATCCAACTGCTCTTAAATGCAAGTGAAACTAAATGCATGCTATTCAATCGTTCACTGCCTGCACCTGCCCGCCCGTCCAGCATCACTACTCTGGACGGCTCTGACTTAGAATATGTGGACAACTACAAATACCTAGGTGTCTGGTTGGACTGTAAACTCTCCTTCCAGACCTACGTTAAGCATCTCCAATCCAAAATTAAATCTAGAATCGGCTTCCTATTTCGCAACAAAGCATCCTTCACTCATGCTGCCAAACTTACCCTCATAAAACTGACCATCCTGCCGATCCTCGACTTGATGTCGAGGATGATGTCATCTATAAAATAGTAATCTATAAAATAGCCTCCGCTCACTGGTCACCATAGCAGCACCCACTCGTAGCACGCGCTCCAGCAGTGTCAAGGGGTGAGTGTAGCTGGTGCATAGAAGTCAGGCGCGGGAGAGCAGAGATGAGTGGACAAAGCACTTTACTGAGGCAATCATTTGCACAGAACGCAACCGCGTCACAAAACATATGTCCAACGAACAAGTGAGGCAGCACAAAGTACAAAAACCCAAGTACAAAGTATCGGCTGCCACAAAGCACGGGTAATAAAACAAAACCCGGCGCAAACCAGCCAGACGCGTGCCAACCTTGACAGTAAACAATTTCCCACACAGACATGGGGGGAACAGAGGGTTAAATACACGACAAGTAATGAGGGAAATGTAAACCAGGTGTGTGGGGAAACAAGACAAAACAAATAGAAAATTAAAGGTGGATCGGCGATGGCTAGAAGACCGGTGACGCTTCCCGAACAAGGAGAGGAACCGACTTCGGCGGAATTCGTGACAAGCAGGTATATCTCACTGGTCACCCCCAAAGCCAATTCCTCCTTTGGTGGCCTATCCTTCCAGTTCTCTGCTGCAAATGATTGGAATGAACTGCAAAAATCACTGAAGCTAGAGACTCATATCTCCCTCACTAGCTTTAAGCACCAGCTGTCAGAGCAGCTCACAGATCACTGCACCTGTACATAGCCCATCTGTAAACAGCCCATCCAACTACCTCATCTCCATACTGTAATTATTTATTTATCTTGCTCCTAAGTATCTCTACTTGCACATTCATCTTCTGCACATCTACCATTCCAGTGTTTAATTGCTATATTGAAATTATTTTGCCACTATGGCCTATTTATTGCCTGTATTTAGACTTTTCTATTGTGTTATTGACTGTATGTTTGTTTATTCCATGTGTAACTCTGTGTTGTTGTTTGTGTCACACTGCTTTGCTTTATCTTGGCCAGGTCGCAGTTGTAAATGAGAACTTGCTCTCAACTGGCCTACCTGGTTAAATAAAGGTGAAATAAAAAAACACAAATAAAAAAAGTTGTAGGATATATGATGTTAAGTAGGAATAGATGTAGGATATATGATGTGTGTGTTTGTGTGTGTGCTTGAGTCCGTGCGTGTGCATTTGTGTATGTACACACTCTTGGAAAGTTGGGAAGAGGGGTTAGATGGTATCCTCCCCAGCAGCAACATCTGGAGCAGAGCATCAACCTCTGGACTAGAGCATCAACATCTGGACTAGAGCATCAACATCTGGACTAGAGCATCAACATCTGAACCAGAGCATCAACATCTGGACCAGAGCATCAACATCTGGACCAGAGCATCAACATCTGAACCAGAGCATCAACATCTGGACCAGAGCATCAACATCTGGACCAGAGCATCAACATCTGGACCAGAGCATCAACATCTGGTGTGGAGCATCAACATCTGGTGTGGAGCATCAACATCTGGTGTGGAGCATCAACACATCTGGACCAGAGCATCAACATCTGGAGCAGAGCAGAGCAGAGCATCAACATCTGGAGCAGAGCAGAGCATCAACATCTGGACCAGAGCATCAACATCTGGAGCAGAGCAGAGCATCAACATCTGGAGCAGAGCAGAGCATCAACATCTGGAGCAGAGCAGAGCATCAACATCTGGAGCAGACTCTCTGATCCAATTATTTACGAGTCTGAATGAGATGGTTACGACCTGACTGGAACACAGCTTTTCGTAAACATATCATCCAGACAAATTTGTAACACCCCCATCTCCACAAGCCTTTTAAATACAAGACGGATCACAGTTCCTCTTAGTGATAACAGGGTTGACTGTGTGATGAGGTGGACGTGAGAGCTGTCTGCCAGCCTGCCTGACCATAAGCTACAACGGTCTGTTCATCCAATCTATGGTACTGTAAGCCTCCATGAATCTTTGGTTTCTTATCGTTTCCTGGGTTAGTTTGATACGCAGGTTTTTCTATTCCCTCTATTATGTGTGGGGGTTTTTCACACCTTAATATCCAACTATATCCAGTACTCTTCATTGAAGCCCAAACACTGTTTCTGTTTTCTAATTGTACACACAGTTACAGGAAGTTTGTGTCCTTCTCAACACCTGAGTCCGCTATACTGGTGGAGACATCCAGACTCAGGATCTGGAGGAAAAGCTGCTTGACCATAATGAGACCACAAGCTGCTTGATCATAATGAGACCACAAGCTGCTTGACCATAATGAGACCACAAGCTGCTTGACCATAATGAGACCACAAGCTGCTTGACCATAATGAGACCACAAGCTGCTTGACCATAATGAGACCACAAGCTGCTTGACCATAATGAGACCACAAGCTGCTTGACCATAATGAGACCACAAGCTGCTTGACCATAATGAGACCACAAGCTGCTTGACCATAATGAGACCACAAGCTGCTTGACCATAATGAAACCACAAGCTGCTTGACCATAATGAGACCACAAGCTGCTTGACCATAATGAGACCACAAGCTGCTTGACCATAATGAGACCACAAGCTGCTTGACCATAATGAGACCACAAGCTGCTTTACCATAATGAGACCACAAGCTGCTTGACCATAATGAGACCACAAGCTGCTTGACCATAATGAGACCACAAGCTGCTTGACCATAATGAAACCACAAGCTGCTTGACCAAAAATGGACCATCCATAATCATAATCCTCGAACCATTGGAGACTTTGGAGAGTATGTCTCCCAGACAGGCAGAAACATTTCCCACTGTTTAATGTCTGTATATTGTCAGAAACAGTTCTTATGGTATGGTTGCATAGCGTTGTGCGGTTCTGTTAAATTGATTGCATTGTAATCGTCCTGTTCAATGGATGGGCCTGGTCGTGCTGTTGCGTGGCTGAGGGCCGTTCGGTGCAGTTGTTGTGTGATGTGGCATGGGTTTAAAATGGTATGGATGAATGACGTTTGTGTAATGCTTTGTGTTAAAGCTGTGTCATGACAAGGGGGCTTTTCATGTAATGCTGGTAAATGATGTTGGAGGGCAGTCTATGGGTTTCAACATTTCAATATGTTCTCTCTCTAGACCATATCTATATCTCTCTCTCTCTCTCTCTCTCTCTCTCTCTCTCTCTCTCTCTCTCTCTCTCTCTCTCTCTCTCTCTCTCTCTCTCTCTCTCTCTCTCTCTCTCTCTCTCTCTCTCTCTCTCTCTCTCTCTCTCTCTCTCTCTCTCTGTCTCTGTCTCTGTCTCTGTCTCATAAAAATAAAGATATTTCAAATGTCATATTATGTATATATACAGTGTTGTAACGATGTACAAATGGTTGAAGTACAAAAGGGAAAATAAATAAGCATAAATATGGGTTGTATTTACAATGGTGTTTGTTCTTCACTGGTTGCCCTTTTCTTGTGGCAACAGGTCACAAATCTTGCTGCTGTGATGGCACACTGAGGTCTCTGTCTCTGTGTGTTCGTGTGTGTGTGTCTCTCTCTCTCCCCTCTCTCTCTCCCCTCTCTCTATCTCTCTATGTCTCTATGTCTCTCTCCCCCCAACCCTCTTTCTCTCTCTGTTCTCTCCTCTGCTCAATGCTGAAAGGGTGTCCTGACAGACAGTGAGACTAAGATCTCACTGTCTAAAATATGCACAGGTTCAAGTGTTGGCCATATCTGTTCTAATTCTCCCCTGGCCTGACATCTCTGTTCTAATTCTCCCCTGGCCTGACATCTCTGTTCTGATTCTCCCCTGGTCTACCATCTCTGTTCTGATTCTCCCCTGGCCTGCCATCTCTGGCCTGCCATCTCTGTTCTGATTCTCCCCTGGCCTACCATATCTGTTCTGATTCTCCCCTGGCCTACCATCTCTGTTCTGATTATCCCCTGGTCTACCATCTCTGTTCTGATTATCCCCGTGCCTACCATCTCTGTTCTGATTATCCCCTGGTCTACCATCTCTGTTCTGATTATCCCCTGGTCTACCATCTCTGTTCTGATTCTCCCCTGGCCTACCATCTCTGTTCTGATTATCCCCTGGTCTACCATCTCTGTTCTGATTATCCCCTGGTCTACCATCTCTGTTCTGATTATCCCCTGGCCTACCATCTCTGTTCTGATTATCCCCTGGTCTACCATCTCTGTTCTGATTATCCCCTGGTCTACCATCTCTGTTCTGATTATCCCCTTGCCTACCATCTCTGTTCTGATTATCCCCGTGCCTACCATCTCTGTTCTGATTATCCCCTGGTCTACCATCTCTGTTCTGATTATCCCCTGGTCTACCATCTCTGTTCTGATTCTCCCCTGGCCTACCATCTCTGTTCTGATTATCCCCTGGCCTACCATCTCTGTTCTGATTATCCCCTGGCCTTCACTATGAAATGTATCCACCAGTGTAGAAATTCAATGACATGTTCTATTTGTGCTGTGACATGTAAACAGACTAAACAGACAGTGACAGTGGTTATGTGATTGTAATGAATGGATGGAAGAACCCTTTTCCATCCTCCCACTAACACACCACACACTGCTAATCCTAACACACCACACACTGCTAATCCTAACACACCACACACTGCTAGTCCTAACACACCACACACTGCTAGTCCTAACACACCACACACTGCTAATCCTAACACACCACACACTGCTAATCCTAACACACCACACACTGCTAATCCTAACACACCACACACTGCTAATCCTAACACACCACACACTGCTAATCCTAACACACCACACACTGCTAATCCTAACACACCACACACTGCTAATCCTAACACACCACACACTGCTAATCCTAACACACCACACACTGCTAATCCTAACACACCACACACTGCTAATCCTAACACACCACACACTGCTAATCCTAACACACCACACACTGCTAATCCTAACACACCACACACTGCTAATCCTAACACACCACACACTGCTAATCCTAACACACCACACACTGCTAATCCTAACACACCACACACTGCTAATCCTAACACACCACACACTGCTAGTCCTAACACACCACACACTGCTAGTCCTAACACACGACACACTGCTAGTCCTAACACACCACACACTGCTAGTCATAACACACTCATCTCTCCCTGATTGTGAAAGACTCCTTCATGATGGAGAAACTTCTTGGATTTCACAATGCAGTTCCCAGTTCCATGCTATTTTAGCAGAGTGTTTTTTGCGCCAACAGCAGAAACTGACCAATCATACCTGAGTCAGACTACATGTGGTTTTCAAGAGTGCAACAGTTTGCATCTTCCTTATATTGCAAATTAGTGTCCTCTTCAGCATGTGCGTGTGTGTGTGTGTGTGTGTGTGTGTGTGTGTGTGTGTGTGTGTGTGTGTGTGTGTGTGTGTGTGTGTGTGTGTGTGTGTGTGTGTGTGTGTGTGTGTGTGTGTGTGTGTGTGTGTGTGTGTGTGTGCGTGTGTGTCTGTGTGTGCGCGTGCGTGTGTGCGTGTCTGTCTGTGTGTGCGCGTGCGCGTGTGTGCTTGCATTCATGTCCAGTTTTGAATGTACATTTCGTTAAACGTCTCTTATAAAGCCAGTATGGAAGATGTGTGGTCTGTGAGTGTGCACGTAGGGCTGGTCTGTGAGTGTGCACGTAGGGCTGGTCTGTGAGTGTGCCCGTCACACAGGGTGAAAAGGGGCTGAAGGTGCACTGTACTATCTATGTGAATTTGCTGGTGCAGGAAAGCATACTTCTCTCCAATAGGATCATGTATCCTACGTCTAGGTTAGCATGCACTGCCAACTCCTGTTGACTGTGTGCTACTGCAACACAATACATATTTGAGATGGAGAATGGGGACTGATTTTTCATTGCAGGTTAAAGTATAATACAAAAAATGATGCTCAGATCTGAAATCCATTGTACAGGGTGACGGCAGAGTTGACCTAGAACCCTCAAATTCAAACCTCGAAGCCAGTTCCACAGCTTTTGGTTATTGTTCCCCTCTAATCAGGGATTGATTTAGACATGGGACAGCAGGTGGTTGAATTAGGTGGAACAGAAAACCAGCAGTGGTCTGGACATCATAACTTACGATTTGAGTACCTCTGACATAGAAGATAGAATGTCTCAATGTAGAGATGGAGGGGTTTGTAGGGTTGACATTGGAGGGGGGTCCATGTCTTCACCAGGGTTAGTCAGGACTGTCAGGGGTCCATGTCGTCACCAGGGTTAGTCAGGACTGTCAGTGGTCCATGTCTACACCAGGTTTAGTCAGGACTGTCAGGGGTCCATGTCTTCACCAGGGTTAGTCAGGACTGTCAGTGGTCCATGTCTTCACCAGGGTTAGTCAGGACTGTCAGTGGTCCATGTCTACACCAGGGTTAGTCTGGACTGTCAGGGGTCCATGTCTTCACCAAGGTTAGTCAGGACTGTCAGGGGTCCATGTCGTCACCAGGGTTAGTCAGGACTGTCAGTGGTCCATGTCTACACCAGGTTTAGTCAGGACTGTCAGGGGTCCATGTCTTCACCAGGGTTAGTCAGGACTGTCAGTGGTCCATGTCTTCACCAGGGTTAGTCAGGGCTGTCAGGGGTCCATGTCTTCACCAAGGTTAGTCAGGACTGTCAGGGGTCCATGTCGTCACCAGGGTTAGTCAGGACTGTCAGTGGTCCATGTCTACACCAGGTTTAGTCAGGACTGTCAGGGGTCCATGTCTTCACCAGAGTTAGTCAGGACTGTCAGTGGTCCATGTCTTCACCAGGGTTAGTCAGGGCTGTCAGGGGTCCATGTCTTCACCAGGGTTAATCAGGACTGTCAGTGGTCCATGTCTTCACCAGGGTTAGTCAGGGCTGTCAGGGGTCCATGTCTTCACCAGGGTTAGTCAGGACTGTCAGGGGTCCATGTCTTCACCAGGGTTAGTCAGGACTGTCAGCGGTCCATGTCTTCACCAGGGTTAGTCAGGACTGTCAGGGGTCCATGTCTTCACCAGGGTTAGTCAGGACTGTCAGTGGTCCATGTCTTCACCAGGGTTAGGGGTTAGTCAGGACTGTCAGGGGTCCATGTCTTCACCAGGGTTAGTCAGGACTGTCAGGGGTCCATGTCTTCACCAGGGTTAGTCAGGACTGTCAGGGGTCCATGTCTTCACCAGGGTTAGTCAGGACTGTCATTGGTCCATGTCTTCACCAGGGTTGGTCAGGACTGTCAGTGGTCCATGTCTTCACCAGGGTTAGTCAGGACTGTCAGTGGTCCATGTCTTCACCAGGGTTAGTCAGGACTGTCAGGGGTCCATGTCTTTTCCAGGGTTGGTCAGGACTGTCAGTGGTCCATGTCTTCACCAGGGTTAGTCAGGACTGTCAGGGGTCCATGTCTTCACCAGGGTTGGTCAGGACTGTCAGTGGTCCATGTCTTCACCAGGGTTAGTCAGGACTGTCAGTGGTCCATGTCTTCTCCAGGGTTAGTCAGGACTGTCAGGGGTCCATGTCTTCACCAGGGTTAGTCAGGACTGTCGGTGGTCCATGTCTTCTCCAGGGTTAGTCAGGACTGTCAGTGGTCCATGTCTTCACCAGGGTTAGTCAGGACTGTCAGGGGTCCATGTCTTCACCAGGGTTAGTCAGGGCTGTCAGGGGTCCATGTCTTCACCAGGGTTAGTCAGGACTGTCAGTGGTCCATGTCTTCACCAGGGTTAGTCAGGACTGTCAGTGGTCCATGTCCTCACCAGGGTTAGTCAGGGCTGTCAGGGGTCCATGTCTTCACCAGGGTTAGTCAGGACTGTCAGGGGTCCATGTCTTCACCAGGGTTAGTCAGGGCTGTCAGGGGTCCATGTCTTCACCAGGGTTAGTCAGGACTGTCAGGGGTCCATGTCTTCACCAGGGTTAGTCAGGGCTGTCAGTGGTCCATGTCTTCACCAGGGTTAGTCAGGACTGTCAGGGGTAAATGTCTTCACCAGGTTTAGTCAGGGCTGTCAGGGGTTCATGTCTTCACCAGGGTTAGTCAGGACTGTCAGGGGTCCATGTCTTCACCAGGGTTAGTCTGGACTGTCAGTGGTCCATGTCTTCACCAGGGTTAGTCAGGACTGTCAGGGGTCCATGTCTTCACCAGGGTTAGTCAGGACTGTCAGGGGTCCATGTCTTCACCAGGGTTAGTCTGGACTGCCAGTGGTCCATGTCTTCACCAGGGTTAGTCAGGACTGTCAGGGGTCCATGTCTTCACCAGGGTTAGTCAGGACTGTCAGGGGTCCATGTCTTCACCAGGGTTAGTCAGGACTGTCAGGGGTCCATGTCTTCTCCAGGGTTAGTCAGGACTGTCAGGGGTAAATGTCTTCACCAGGTTTAGTCAGGGCTGTCAGTGGTCTATCCAGGTGGATTTTGTCTAACTCTCCAGGGAACGTGATCCCGGGCAGCCAGGGTTATACACATCTCATACAAACAGTTGTCCGGTTGGTCTAGCCGCCTGCCTGCCCCGGCACTGTCTCTGGCTCCGGTACCCATAGCGCTGCTCTGCATTAGGACAGAGGTTAAAGGTTAATGGAACATAGTGGTGCTAGGCCAGGATCCTCTGTGGATTTGGTAAATAACTAGCAGATTAATAGTGGAGAAGGAGAGAAAGAGAGAAACAGACCTCACATAGCCCCAGGACAGCAACACAATCATGAGAAAACAAAAATATAATTACTTGACACATTGGAAAGAATTAACAAAAAAACAGAGCAAACTGTAATGCTATTTGCCCCTAAACAGAGACTTCACAGTGGCAGAATACCTGAGCACCGTGACTGACCCAAACTTAAGGAAAGTTTTGACTATGTACTGACTCAGTGAGCATGGCCTTGCTATAGAGGCAGGCCGCCGTAGGCAGACCTGGCTCTCAAGAGAAAACAGGCTATGCGCAGACTGCCCACAAAATGAGGTGGAAACTGAGATCCACATCTGTGAAGGATGGTTTTGTTCTCTTTTTAACAAAAATATATGCCTTATAGAAATAGGACATGTTAATCACAAAGCATAGCGTGACTGCAGAAAAGCTGTTGTTAATCTGGGGTGTCGACTGGGCTAACCAGAAGGTTGAGACAAGATGGAAAAGTGCTGAATAACAAGAAAACAGGAACTGAGCAGTGTAGCCACAGACAACTCAACTCAAACTTCACAACAAACACTTCCGGATATCTGGATCCTGTGTGCTGTGAGGCTGGGACCAGCCTGGGCACCACCGATAGGCTAGCAAGTTTAACCCACGCTAAGCCTCTACTGTGACAGATGTAGTTCCAACTTTAGAGTTGGCCTGTCAGTATAAAAGAAGATGTCTGTACTATTTCAGTCAGTTCTCTGCTTTACCCTGCGTGGTGATACAGTGAACCCGTATATACGAAAATTGCATTTACCATTTATCGCTTATGTTAAATAAAAATACTTAAAGTATGTTCGGTGACTCTGAATCACATTTTATCCTGATACCAGATTCGATTGACGCAACCTTTTACACATCCTAACCTCCTGCCAAATGTATGACCATAATAGAGACACATATTTAACTCAGCTTACACCCCCAGCCTCAGCTAACACCCCAGCCCCAGCCTCAGCTAACAACTCAGCCCCAGCTCACACCCCCACACACAGCCTCAGCTAACACATCCAGCCTCAGCTAACACACCCAGCCTCAGCTAACACATCCAGCCCCAGCTAACCATCCCAGCCCCAGCCAACAGCCCCACCCCAAGACCCAGCTAACACCCCACCCCCAGCCTCAGCTAACACCCCCACCCCCAGCCTCAGCTAACATCCCAGTCCTCAGCTAACACCCCCACCCCCAGCCTCAGCTAACATCCCAGGCCTCAGCTAACACCACACCCCCACCCCCAGCCTCAGCTAACACCCCCACCCCCAGGCCCATCAAACACCCCACCCCCAGCCTCAGCTAACACCCCACCCCCACCCCCAGCCCCAGCTAACACCCCACCCCCAGCCTCAGCTAACACCCAACCCCCAGCCTCAGCTAACACCCCACCCCCAGCCTCAGCTAACACCCCACCCCCAGCTAACACCCCCAGCCCCAACCCCAGCTAACACCCCACCCCCAGCCTCAGCTAACACCCCACCCCCAGCCTCAGCTAACACCCCACCCCCAGCCTCAGTTAACACCCCACCACCAGCCCCAGCTAACACCCCCAGGCCCAGCCCCAGCCCCAGCTAACACCCCACCCCCAGCCCCAGCTAACACCCCCAGGTCCAGCCCCAGCTAACACCCCACCCCCAGCCTCAGCTAACACCCCACCCCCAGCCTCAGCTAACACCCCCATCCTCCAGCTAACACCCCCAGCCTCAAATAACACCCCCCAGCCTCAGCCTCAGCTAACACCCCCAGCCTCAGCTAACACCCCCAGCCTCAGCTAACACCCCCAGCCTCCAGCTAACACCCCCAGTCTCAGCCTCAGCTAACACCCCCATCCTCCAGCTAACACCCCCAGTCTCAGCCCCAGCTAACACCCCACCCCAAGCCTCAGCTAACACCTCCCAGCCCCAGCCCCAGCTAACACCCCCAACCCCAGCCCCAGCTAACACCCCACCCCCAGCCCCAGCTAACACCCCCAGCCCCAGCCCCAGCTAACACCCCAGCCCCAGCTAACACCCCCATCCCCAGCCCCAGCCCCAGCTAACACCCCACCCCCAGCCCCAGCTAACACCCCACCCCCAGCCTCAGCTAACACCCCACCCCCAGCCTCAGCTAACACCCCCAGCCCCAGCCCCAGCTAACACCCCCAGCCCCAGTCTCAGCTAACACCCCACCCCCAGCCTCAGCTAACAACTCCCAGCCCCAGCCTCAGCTAACACCCCCCAGCCCCAGCCTAAACTAACACCCCCAGCCCCAGCTAACACACCCCAGCCTCAGCCTCAGCTAACACCCCCAGCCTCCAGCTAACACCTCCCAGCCTCAGCTAACACCCCCCAGCCCCAGCCTAAACTAACACCCCCAGCCGCAGCTAACACCCCCCAGCCTCAGCCTCAGCTAACACCCCCAGCCTCCAGCTAACACCCCCAGCCTCAGCCTCAGCTAACACCCCCAGCCTCCAGCTAACACCGCCAGCCTCCAGCTAACACCCCCCAGCCCCAGCTAACACACCCCAGTCTCAGCCTCAGCTAACACCCCCAGCCTCCAGCTAACACCCCCAAGCCCCAGCTAACACCCCCCAGCCTCACCCTCAGCTAACACCCCCAGCCTCCAGCTAACACCCCCAGCCTCCAGCTAACACCCCCCAGCCTCAGCCTCAGCTAACACCCCCAGCCTCAGCTAACACCCCCATCCTCCAGCTAACACCCCCAGCCTCAGGTAACACCCCCCAGCCTCAGCCTCAGCTAACACCCCCAGCCTCAGCTAACACCCCCATCCTCCAGCTAACACCCCCCAGCCCCAGCTACCACCCCCAAACTCAGCCTCAGCTAACACCCCCACCCCCAGCCTCAGCTAACATCCCAGTCCTCAGCTAACACCCCCACCCCCAGCCTCAGCTAACATCCCAGGCCTCAGCTAACACCACACCCCCACCCCCAGCCTCAGCTAACACCCCCACCCCCAGGCCCATCAAACACCCCACCCCCAGCCTCAGCTAACACCCCACCCCCACCCCCAGCCCCAGCTAACACCCCACCCCCAGCCTCAGCTAACACCCAACCCCCAGCCTCAGCTAACACCCCACCCCCAGCCTCAGCTAACACCCCACCCCCAGCCCCAGCTAACACCCCCAGCCCCAACCCCAGCTAACACCCCACCCCCAGCCTCAGTTAACACCCCACCACCAGCCCCAGCTAACACCCCCAGCCCCAGCCCCAGCTAACACCCCACCCCCAGCCCCAGCTAACACCCCCAGGTCCAGCCCCAGCTAACACCCCACCCCCAGCCTCAGCTAACACCCCCATCCTCCAGCTAACACCCCCAGCCTCAGCTAACACCCCCCAGCCTCAGCCTCAGCTAACACCCCCAGCCTCAGCTAACACCCCCAGCCTCAGCTAACACCCCCATCCTCCAGCTAACACCCCCAGTCTCAGCCTCAGCTAACACCCCCATCCTCCAGCTAACACCCCCAGTCTCAGCCCCAGCTAACACCCCACCCCCAGCCTCAGCTAACACCTCCCAGCCCCAGCCCCAGCTAACACCCCCAACCCCAGCCCCAGCTAACACCCCACCCCCAGCCCCAGCTAACACCCCCAGCCCCAGCCCCAGCTAACACCCCAGCCCCAGCCCCAGCTAACACCCCCATCCCCAGCCCCAGCTAACACCCCACCCCCAGCCCCAGCTAACACCCCACCCCCAGCCTCAGCTAACACCCCACCCCCAGCCTCAGCTAACACCCCCAGCCCCAGCCCCAGCTAACACCCCCAGCCCCAGTCTCAGCTAACACCCCACCCCCAGCCTCAGCTAACACCTCCCAGCCCCAGCCTCAGCTAACACCCCCCAGCCCCAGCCTAAACTAACACCCCCAGCCCCAGCTAACACCCCCCAGCCTCAGCCTCAGCTAACACCCCCAGCCTCCAGCTAACACCTCCCAGCCTCAGCTAACACCCCCCAGCCCCAGCCTAAACTAACACCCCCAGCCGCAGCTAACACCCCCCAGCCTCAGCCTCAGCTAACACCCCCAGCCTCCAGCTAACACCCCCAGCCTCAGCCTCAGCTAACACCCCCAGCCTCCAGCTAACACCCCCAGCCTCCAGCTAACACCCCCCAGCCCCAGCTAACACCCCCCAGCCTCAGCCTCAGCTAACACCCCCAGCCTCCAGCTAACACCCCCAAGCCCCAGCTAACACCCCCCAGCCTCACCCTCAGCTAACACCCCCAGCCTCCAGCTAACACCCCCAGCCTCCAGCTAACACCCCCCAGCCTCAGCCTCAGCTAACACCCCCAGCCTCAGCTAACACCCCCATCCTCCAGCTAACACCCCCAGCCTCAGGTAACACCCCCCAGCCTCAGCCTCAGCTAACACCCCCAGCCTCAGCTAACACCCCCAGCCTCAGCTAACACCCCCATCCTCCAGCTAACACCCCCCAGCCCCAGCTACCACCCCCAAACTCAGCCTCAGCTAACACCCCCAGCCTCAGCTAACACCCCCATCCTCCAGCTAACACCCCACCCCCAGCCTCAGCTAACACCTCCCAGCCCCAGCCTCAGCTAACACCCCCAGCCCCAGCTAACACCCCCATCCCCCAGCTAACACCCCCAGCCCCAGCCCCAGCTAACACCCCACCCCCAGCCCCAGCTAACACCCCACCCCCAGCCTCAGCTAACACCCCACCCCCAGCCTCAGTTAACACCCCCAGCCCCAGCCTCCAGCTAACACCCCCAGCCCCAGCCTCAGCTAACACCCCACCCCCAGCCTCAGCTAACACCTCCCAGCCCCAGCCTCAGCTAACACCCCCCAGCCCCAGCCTAAACTAACACCCCCAGCCCCAGCTAACACCCCCAGCCCCAGCCTCAGCTAACACCCCCAGCCTCAGCTAACACCCCCAGCCTCCAGCTAACACCCCCCAGCCTCAGCTAACACCCCCCAGCCCCAGCCTAAACTAACACCCCCAGCCCCAGCTAACACCCCCCAGCCTCAGCCTCAGCTAACACCCCCAGCCTCAGCCTCAGCTAACACCCCCAGCCTCCAGCTAACACCCCCAGCCTCCAGCTAACACCCCCCAGCCCCAGCTAACACCCCCCAGCCTCAGACTCAGCTAACACCCCCAGCCTCCAGCTAACACCCCCAAGCCCCAGCTAACACCCCCCAGCCTCACCCTCAGCTAACACCCCCAGCCTCCAGCTAACACCCCCCAGCCCCAGCTACCACCCCCCAAACTCAGCCTCAGCTAACACCCCCAGCCTCAGCTAACACCCCCCAGCCTCAGCCTCAGCTAACACCCCCAGCCTCAGCTAACACCCCCATCCTCCAGCTAACACCCCCAGTCTCAGCCTCAGCTAACACCCCCAGCCTCCAGCTAACACCCCCAGGCTCAGCCTCAGCTAACACCCCCCAGCCTCAGCTAACACCCCCAGCCTCCAGCTAACCACCCCAGCCTCAGCCAACACCTCTCTAGGGCCTGTTCTGATAAAGAGATGATATTGAATGTCACAGCTTTAATGCAAAGGATGGCATGTTTGTTTTTACTACAACAAGAAAAAGAAGAATAGAAAGAAGAAAGAAAAAAAGAGAAGCGATGACACATATCATTACCATATATTTGCCACAATCAATGACTTGGAGAGCTTTATGACCTTACATACATACGTACATACGTACATACGTACATACATACATACATACATACATACATACATACATACATACATACATACATACATACATACATGGAAGGAAAGATTTGAGAATCAGTCTTTCATTTCACTATGGAATCCTGTAGACCTACACCTTTCATTTAACCTTCATTTAACCTTCATTTAACCTTCATTTAACTAGGAAAGTAGGTTAAGAACAAACTCTTATTTAACAATGACAACCTAAATAACAACTATACAGTCAGTGTCCTATATTCTTCTGAGTCTCCTCTGACATAACTGTACTGTACTGTACAGCATTACCCGCTTCCACCACCCTCTCTCTTTCCCCCAATGAATCACCCCCCCTACGGGCTGTCAGTTGGCCAGCAGGGAGGTCAGACCCCCACCTCACCCTCCTCACCCCCCAGTCACTCCCAGCTACAGCTTCCATTGTACTGCCTCACAATGGAACAGAGTCTTTGATCTTCGAGGTTGTGCACTCCTCCTCCTCATCTTTTTCCTTGTGTTTTTCAGATTGAGCCTTGACCTTCCATTCACCGCAGCAGAGAGGAGGAAAGGAGAGAAAGAAAGGAAATGAATGAAACTGTAATGAATTGGAGTGAGGGATGGAGAGAGAGAGTGATGAAGGGAGAGAGAGAGAGAGAGAGAGCGTGATGAAGGGAGGGAGGGAGAGAGAGATGAAGGGAGAGAGAGAGAGAGAGAGAGTGATGAAGGGAGGGAGAGAGAGAGAGAGTGACGAAGGGAGGGAGAGAGAGAGAGTGACGAAGGGAGGGAGAGAGAGAGAGTGATGGAGAGAGAGAGAGAGTGATGAAGGGAGGGAGAGAGAGAGAGTGACGAAGGGAGGGAGAGAGAGAGAGTGATGAAGGGAGGGAGAGAGAGAGAGAGTGATGAAGGGAGGGAGAGAGAGAGAGTGACGAAGGGAGGGAGAGAGAGAGAGTGATGAAGGGAGGGAGAGAGAGAGAGTGATGAAGGGAGGGAGAGAGAGAGAGAGTGATGAAGGGAGGGAGAGAGAGAGTGACGAAGAGAGGGTGAGGGCTGTTGTTCTCTGTCTTCAGTTATTAAAAGGCCTGGAGACATATCTATCCAATGCAGATTGTTTTGTCCAATTGACAAATTTGCTCTCCCCCAAATGTCTTCTTTGGTACATAGTGGTAATAATGGTTGAGGCTAAGGGTGAGGCTAAGGGTGGGGAGGGTAGGGGCAGGGATGTTGGGAGCTTCAATATCTGGGACAAGGACAACTACCGCTCTTCTGATCAGGGCTGTGTTACCGTAGCCCCATTGAGGTGTTGTGAATATTGGGGGTCATTACCTAACCCCATGCAGCCAGGTACAGCAGAGCAGGCTGACCGGTCTTTAGTAGATGGTCCACACAAACACTGTCTGGGACTGGAATAATCATTCTGTTGCCCCAGTACCCTACCACCCCAGTACCCTACCACCCCAGTACCCTACCACCCCAGTACCCTACCACCCCAGTATCCTACCACCATAGTACCCTACCACCCCAGTATCCTACCACCATAGTACCCTACCACCCCAGTATCCTACCACCATAGTACCCTACCACCCCAGTATCCTACCACCATAGTACCCTACCACCCCAGTATCCTACCACCATAGTACCCTACCACCCCAGTACCCTACCACCCCAGTATCCTCCCACCATAGTACCCTACCACCCCAGTATCCTACCACCATAGTACCCTACCACCCCAGTATCCTACCACCCCAGTACCCTACCACCCCAGTACCCTACCACCATAGTACCCTACCACCCCAGTATCCTACCACCATAGTACCCTACCACCCCAGTATCCTACCACCCCAGTACCCTACCACCCCAGTATCCTACCACCATAGGACCCTACCACCCCAGTACCCTACCACCCCAGTATCCTACCACCATAGTACCCTACCACCCCAGTATCCTACCACCATAGTACCCTACCACCCCAGTATCCTACCACCCCAGTACCCTACCACCCCAGTATTCTACCACCCTAGTATCCTACCACCCCAGTATCCTACCACCATAGTACCCTATCACCCCAGTATCCTACCACCCCAGTACTCTACCACCTCAGTACCCTATCACCCCAGTACCCTACCACCCCAGTACCCTACCACCCCAGGATCCTACCACCCCAGTATCCTACCACCATAGTACCCGACCACCCCAGTACCCTACCACCCCAGTACCCTACCACCCCAGTATCCTACCACCATAGTACCCTACCACCCCAGTACCCTACCACCCCAGTACCCTACCACCCCAGTACCCTACCACCCCAGTACCCTATCACCCCAGTACCCTACCACCCCAGTACCCTACCACCCAGTACCCTACCACCCCAGTATCCTACCACCATAGTACCCTACCACCCCAGTATCCTACCACCCCAGTATTCTACCACCCCAGTACCCTACCACCCCAGTACCCTACCACCCCAGTACCCTACCACCATAGTACCCTACCACCCCAGTATCCTACCACCATAGTACCCTACCACCCCAGTATCCTACCACCCCAGTACTCTACCACCTCAGTACCCTACCACCCCAGTACCCTACCACCCCAGTACCCTACCACCCCAGTATTCTACCACCCCAGTACCCTACCAACCCAGTACCCTACCACCCCAGTACTCTACCACCCCAGTACCCTACTACCCGCCTTCTCTGAACAGAGCTTTAGAATACACAGTCCTCCCACCTGCCACCCCTCCTCCCCCACTCTCTCCCCCAATAGGCTGATGCTCCAGAGTCTGCATAGAAGCCTAGACCTCCAGTCCAGTGTATTGTCTCTCCCTCCTGGCCCTCTGCTAACACCTGACCCAGTGTATTGTCTCTCCCTCCTGGCCCTCTGCTAACACCTGACCCAGTGTATTGTCTCTCCCTCCTGGCCCTCTGCTAACACCTGACCCAGTGTATTGTCTCTCCCTCCTGGCCCTCTGCTAACACCTGAAGATGTATTCCACCAGCGCACTAATCTGTTATTTTCCTCTCCTTAATTTCTTCTCCTTCTCCCCTCCTCTTTTTTCTTCTCTTTCTCCCTCCTCTCTTTTCTTCTCTTTCTCCCTCCTCTCTTTTCTTCTCTTTCTCCCTCCTCGCCTTTCTTCTCTTTCTCCCCCCTTGCTTTTCTTCTCTTTCTCCCCCCTCTCTTTATCTCTTTCTCCCCCTCTCTTTTCTCCCCCCTCTCTTTTCTTCTCTTCCTCCCCTTTTCTTCTCTCCCCCTCTCTTTTCTTCTCTTTCTCCCCCTCACTTTTCTTCTCTTTCTCCCCTCCTCTCTTTTCTTCTCTTTCTCCCCCCTCTCTTTTCTTCTCTCCCCCCTCTCTTTTTTATTCTGTGCCCAGACTGTAAATATTTACCAATGTGCTGGGATTGAGAGTTGTTGTGCTAGTAACTGGATAGAGTACAGAGAAGGAGGGGCAGTGATTGGATAGAGTACAGAGAGGGAGGGGCAGTGATTGGATAGAGTACAGAGAGGGAGGGGCAGTGCTTGGATAGAGTACAGAGAGGGAGGGGCAGTGATTGGATAGATTACAAAGAGGGAGGGGCAGTAAATGGACCATATGGCTCCCATAATGGGAGAAAACACAGAACACACACAAACACACACATCCACTGTACGTACACACACTGGCTACATGATTGTATTCTTGCTTTACCCAGTGAGAGACCCACTTGTGCTACTCTAGCCTTTGGCCACTTCAAGCTTTCCAGAGGCACATCAGCGTGGACTCAGGGGCCTCAACCATATGTTAGTGATGTGTTTCCTGTTAAGACTATTGTGCATTTACCAGACGCTCCAACTGAAACAGGATAACATGGACAATTGGCTCCTCATGCTTCGTCCCGGCCGACCCAGCCCCCTCTCACCCTTAACTTCCTGTCTCAATGTGAACTCTGGCTCTAGCATGTCCTTCATAGGTTAGTGTCACAACTGTGAAACCTTCTGTATGTCAGTGTGTGTGTGTGTCAGCGTGTGTGTGTGTGTGTCAGCGTGTGTGTGTCAGTGTGTGTGTGTGTTTGGCTTCACTATTCTTGGGACCAGAAGTCCTCACAACAGTTGTTAAATCGAGTACAGGCTTAACTGAATGAACAACAGAGACAGAATGCAATATGGAATATTACTAAATAGTTTGGGGCATGACCTCGTCTATGAGGAACGCTCCACGGAGCCAGATGCTGATGACAGGTAGCCTATTGCCGGGCAACTGTCAACCTGGCTACTATGCCCGTAGAATAGGAAACAAAGTTAATTATTTGATGCTTTCTTGATGAAGTTAAATGAGCATTCAGAGCAGCCTTTCTGATTGACCTGTCAGAAACTACATTAAAGCAGGGACAATTTGGACAAGTGGGGACATTTCGCCTGCCCCCAAAAGTACAAAGGCTATTTTAGGCTTAGGCATCAGGTTAAGGGTTAGGATTAGAATTAGGGTTAGCGGTTAGGTTTATGGTTAGCTTTAGGGGTTAGCTTTAGGGGTTTTGGTCCCCACATTGATAGTAAAGCAAACATAGAGTACCAGTCAAAAGTGTGGACACACCTCTTCATTGAAGGGTTTTTCTTTATTTTACTATGTTCTACATTGTAGAATAATAGTGAAGACATCAAAACTATGACATACCATATGGAATCATGTAGTAACCAATATATTTTAGATTTTAGATTCTTCAAAGTAGCCACCCTTTTCCTTGATGACAGCTTGGCACACTCTTGGCATTCTCTCAACCAGCATCACCTGGAATGCTTTTCCAACAGTCTTGAAGGAGTTCCCACATATGCTGAGCACTTGTTGGCTGCTTTTCCTTCACTCTTCGGTCCAACTCATCCCAAATCATCTCAATTGGGTTGAGATCGGGTGATTGTGGAGGCCAGGTTATCTGATGCAGCACTTCATCACTCTCCTTCTTGGTCAAATAGCCCTTACACAGCCTGGAGGTGTGTTGGGTCATTGTCATGTTGAAAAACAAATGATAGTCCCACTAAGCACAAACCAGATGTGATGGCGTATAGCTGCAGAATGCTGTGGTAGCCATGCTGGTTTGGTGTCCCTTGAATTCTAAATAAATCACTGACAGTGTCACCAGCAAAGCACCCCCACACATCACACCTCCTCCTCCATGCTTCACAGTGGGAACCACACATGCAGAGATCATCCGTTCACCTACTCTGCGTCTCACAAAGACATGGCGGTTGGAACCAAAAATCTCAAATTTGGACTCATCAGATCAAAGGACAGATTTCCACTGGTTTAATGTCTATTGCTCGTGTTTATTGGCCCAAGTATGTCTCTTATTATTATTTGTGTCCTTTAGTTTCTTTGCAGCAATTTGACCATGAAGGCCTGATTCATGCAGTCTATTCTGAACAGTTGATGTTGAGATGTGTCTGTTACTTGAACTCTGTGAAGCATTTATTTGGGCTGCAATTTCTGAGGCTGGTAACTCTAATGAACTTATCCTCTGCAGCAGAGGTAACTCTGGGTCTTCCTTTCCTGTGGCGGTCCTCATGAGAGCCAGTTTCATCATAACGCTTGTTAGTTTTTGCGACTGCACTTGAAGAAACTTTCAAAGTTCTTGAAATTTTCTGCATTGATTGACCTTCATGTCTTAAAGTAATGATGGACTGTCGTTTCTCTTTGCTTATTTGACCTGTTCTTGCCATAATATAGACTTGGTCTTTTACCAAGTAAGGCTATCTTCTGTATACCACCCCTACCATGTCACAACACAACGGATTGGCTCAAACGCATTAAGAAGGAAATCAATTCCAGAAATTAACTTTTACCAAGGCACACCTGTTCATTGAAATGCATTCCAGGTCATGAAGCTGGTTGAGAGAATGTGAAGAGTGTGCAAAGCTGTCATCAAGGCAAATGGTGGCTATTTTGAAGAACTGGTTACTACATGATTCCATATGTGCTATTTCATAGTTTTGATGTCTTCACTACTATTCCACAATGTGGAAAATAGTAAAAATAAAGAAAATCTATGGAATGAGTAGGTGTGTCCAAACTTTTGACTGTATATGCGTGTGTGTTTTGTTGGTACTTCTATCCTTGTGGGGAACTAAAATCCCCTGAAGATCCCACAAGAATAGTAAAACAAGGAAGATGTATTTCCCACATCCCCATGAGGACAAAGGCTATTTTAAGTTCAGATGTTTAGGGTTAGGGTTACAGTTAGGGTTAGAGTACGGGTAAGGGGTTTGCGGTTAGGGTTAGGTTAAGGTTTAGCGTTACAGGTTAAGGTTAGGGTTAGGGTAAGGTTAAGGTTAAGGTTTAGGGTTTTGGTTAGGGTTACAGGTTAAGGTTAGGTTAAGGTTAAGGTTAAGGTTTAGGGTTTTGGTTAGGGTTACAGGTTAAGGTTAAGGTTAGGGTAAGGGTTAGGTTAAGGTTTAGGGTTTTGGTTAGGGTTACGGGTTAAGGTTAAGGTTAAGGTTAGGGTTAGGGTAAGGTTTAGGTTTAGGATTTTGGTTAGGGTTACGGGTTAAGGTTAAGGTTAAGGTTAGGGTAAGGGTTAGGTTTAGGGTTTTGGTTAGGGTTACAGGTTAAGGTTAAGGTTAGGGTAAGGTTAAGGTTAGGGTTTTGGTTAGGGTTACGGGTTAAGGTTAAGGTTAGGGTAAGGGTTAGAGGGAGGTTTAATGAAAATAGGATTTTGAATGGAAATCAATGTTAGGTCCCGACGAGGATAGTAGAACAAAACACACATACACACATGCATGTTTTGTGTGTGTGTGTGTGTGTGTGTGTGTGTGTGTGTGTGTGTGTGTGTGTGTGTGTGTGTGTGTGTGTGTGTGTGTGTGTGTGTGTGTGTGTGTGTGTGTGTGTGTGTGTGTGTGTGTGTGTGTGTGTGTGTGTGTGTGTGTGTGTGTGTGTGTGTGTGTATACACATGTTGAGTGAGCTCACAGCACAGTGCCTCACAGCACACACACACACACACACACACACACACACACACACACACACACACACACACACACACACACACACACACACACACACACACACACACACACACACACACACACACACACACACACACACACACACACACACACAACACAACGCTTACTCTTCTCATAGATTGGGGTTGTAATGGTAGATAGGGGTTTCTCTGGTTTTAATGGTAAAGGGTTAGGGGTAGATATTGGTTTCTCTGGTTTTACTGGTAAAGGGTTAGGGGTAGATATTGGTTTCTCTGGTTTTAATGGTAAAGGGTTAGGGGTAGATAAGGGTTTCTCTGGTTTTAATGGTAAAGGGTTAGGGGTAGATAGGGGTTTCTCTGGTTTTAATGGTAAAGGGTTAGCTGTAGATAAGGGTTTCTCTGGTTTTAATGGTAAAGGGTTAGGGGTAGATAAGGGGCTTCTCTGGTTTTAATGGTAAAGGGTTAGTGGTAAATAGGGGTTTCTCTGGTTTTAATGGTAAAGGGTTAGGGGTAGATAGGGGTTTCTCTGGTTTTAATGGTAAAGGGTTATGGGTAGATAGGGGTTTCTCTGGTTTTAATGGTAAAGGGTTAGTGGTAAATAGGGGTTTCTCTGGTTTTAATGGTAAAGGGTTATGGGTAGATAGGGGTTTCTCTGGTTTTAATGGTAAAGGGTTAGTGGTAAATAGGGGTTTCTCTGGTTTTAATGGTAAAGGGTTAGGGGTAGATAGGGGTTTCTCTGGTTTTAATGGTAAAGGGTTAGGGGTAGATAGGGGTTTCTCTGGTTTTAATGGTAAAGGGTTAGGGGTAGATAGGGGTTTCTCTGGTTTTAATGGTAAAGGGTTAGGGGTAGATAAGGGTTTCTCTGGTTTCAGTGGTAAAGGGTTAGTGGTAAATAGGGGTTTCTCTGGTTTTAATGGTAAAGGGTTATGGGTAGATAGGGGCTTTCTGTGTCTCATTGTCTCGTTACTTCTAAATGTTCTACTGAGACACCTGATACTGAGGCCCATTTGTCAGCCGTGTTTATGTCTGGGGTGCAGAGTGGTGTCTGTGAAGGCTGCTCCCCTCTCCGCCCTCCCTTCTGTCCCCTCCACAGCCCCCTGGGATGTGGGTGCGGTGAGTGACAGGGCTCTGAGAAATCTGTGGGTTGATACATGTAAAGGTGTCTTGAGATGGGGGGAGGAGAGGAGTAGGGTGTCTCTAAACCTTATATACTCATGGAAACTGCCTCCTGCAGAAGCAACAAGATCTCATAGTTTCCCCCCCGGGGAAAAAAACGGATTATGGGATGAACGTCTATTTTTGACGCATTAATTCCACGTGGTTAAGGTTAGGGCTATGGTTCGGGGACGCCTTTAAACAAAATCATTTTTTTAAAGACTCGCTACTACCATCAAGTATCATCAAGTAGTCTCAACGGCTTGCTAGAGCATTGTGAACTGAGGTGACACAGAGGTCTGAGAAATGGTTTAGATGTTATTGTTGGGAGTGCAGAGGAAGGTGTAGTTATGTCCTCTTTCTCAGTCTGTTTCTAGGTATCGGGCTGGGAGAGGAGGTGTAAGGCCTTGGTATGTCTGGAGACAACACACACACGTTATTTTATTCAATTCATTTGTATTCAAAATGTACCTTTACTTGTATTCCTATTATTGTCGCATTGGGAGTTGAACCTGCATGTCATTGTACTGTGTACACCACGTGTTTTACTTGCTATATTGTATTTACTTCGCCACCATGGCCTTTTTTTTGCCTTTACCTCCCTTATCTCACCTCATTTGCTCACATTGTATATATATTTATTTTTCTACTGTATTATTGACTGTATGTTTGTTTTACTCCATGTGTAACTCTGTGTTGTTGTATGTGTCGAACTGCTTTGCTTTATCTTGGCCAGGTTGCAGTTGTAAATGAGAACTTGTTGTCAACTAGCCTACCTGGTTAAATAAAGGTGGATATATATATATTTTTAAATATGACAAATAGCACTTGACTTGACTTGTGTTACAGATTCACACAGATGCTCTACAAGATGCTTGGCACGTGTGTCACACCCTGGCCATAGAGAGGCTTTTATTCTCTATTTTGGTTAGGCCAGGGTGTGACTAGGGTGGGCATTCTAGTTTCTTTATTTCTATGTTTTCTGTTTCTATGTTTTGGCCGGGTATGGTTCTCAATCAGGGACAGCTGTCTATCGTTGTCTCTGATTTGGAATCATACTTAGGCAGCCTGTTTTTCCACCTTAGTTGTGGGTAGTTGTCTGTGTTAGTGGCCTGTATAGCCCTAGTCAGCTTCACGTTAGTTTTTTGTTGTTTGTTGTTTTTGTTGGCGACATTCAAAATAAAAAGAAATGTACGCTGACCACGCCGCACCTTGGTCCGGTCATTTACACCCTGACGACGTTTGTGACAACGTGAACACACTGCACACTCTGTAGTGGACACACCCACACACACACACCCACCAAACACACACACACACACACACACACACACACACACACACACACACACACACACACACACACACACACACACACACACACACACACAAACACACACCTCTCACTCCCTCCTCCCACTCCCTCCTCTCACTCCCTCCTCTCACTCCCTCCTCCCACTCCCTCCTCTCACTCCCTCCTCTCACTCTCTCCCCATAACACACCTCTCTCCCCATAACACACCTCTCTCCACATAACACACCTCTCTCCCCATAACACACCTCTCTCCACATAACACACCTCTCTCCCCATAACACACCTCTCTCCCCATAACACACCTCTCTCCCCATAACACACCTCTCTCCCCATAACACACCTCTCTCCCCATAACACACCTCTCTCCCCATAACACACCTCTCTCCCCATAACACACCTCTCTCCCCATAACACACCTCTCTCCCCATAACAAACCTCTCTCCCCATAACACACCTCTCTCCCCATAACACACCTCTCTCCCCATAACACACCTCTCTCCCCATAACACACCTCTCTCCACATAACACACCACACACCTCTCTCCACATAACACTTCTCTCTCCACATAACACACCTCTCTCCACATAACACACCTCTCTCCCCATAACACACCTCTCTCCCCATAACACACCTCTCTCCCCATAACACACCTCTCTCCCCATAACACACCTCTCTCCCCATAACACACCTCTCTCCCCATAACACACCTCTCTCCCCATAACACACCTCTCTCCCCATAACACACCACACATCTCTCTCCCCATAACACACCTCTCTCCCCATAACACATCTCTCTCCCCATAACACACCTCTCTCCCCATAACACACCACACACCTCTCTCCCCATAACACACTCTCTCTCCCCATAACACACCTCTCTCCCCATAACACACCTCTCTCCACATAACACACCACACACCTCTCTCCCCATAACACACCACACACCTCTCTCCCCATAACACACCACACACCTCTCTCCACATAACACACCACACACCTTAACCTCTCTCCCCATAACACACCTCTCTCCCCATAACACACCTCTCTCCACATACCACACCTCTCTCCACATAACACACCTCTCTCCCCATAACACACCACTCTCCACATGACACATCTCTCTCCCCATAACACACATCTCTCCCCATAACACACCACACACCTCTCTCCCCATAACACACCACACACCTCTCTCCCCATAACACACCACACACCTCTCTCCCCATAACACACCACACACCTCTCTCCCCATAACACATCTCTCTCCCCATAACACACCTCTCTCCCCATAACACATCTCTCTCCCCATAACACACCTCTCTCCAAATCACACACCACACACCTCTCTCCCCATAACACACCACACACCTCTCTCCCCATAACACACCACACACCTCTCTCCCCATAACACACCACACACCTCTCTCCCCATAACACACTACACACCTCTCTCCACATAACACACCACACACCTCTCTCCCCATAACACACCTCACTCCACTAACACACCTCTCTCCCCATAACACACCTCTCTCCCCATAACACACCTCTCTCCCCATAACACACCTCTCTCCCCATAACACACCACACACCTCTCTCCCCATAACACACCACACACCTCTCTCCACATAACACACCTCTCTCCCCATAACACACCTCTCTCCCCATAACACACCACACACCTCTCTCCCCATAACACACCACACACCTCTCTCCCCATAACACACCACACACCTCTCTCCCCATAAACACCACACACCTCTCTCCACATAACACACTCACACTCTCTCCCCATAACACACCACACACCTCTCTCCACATAACCACACCTCTCTCCCCATAAACACTCACACCTCTCTCCACATAACACACCACACACCTCTCTCCCCATAACACACCACACACCTCTCTCCCCATAACACACCTCTCTCCCCATAACACACCTCTCTCCCCATAACACACCACACCACCTCTCTCCCCATAACACACCACACACCTCTCTCCCCATAACACACCACACACCTCTCTCCCCATAACACACCACACACCTCTCTCCCCATAACACACCACACACCTCTCTCCACATAACACACCACACACCTCTCTCCCCATAACACACCTCTCTCCCCATAACACACCTCTCTCCCCATAACACACCTCTCTCCCCATAACACACCTCTCTCCCCATAACACACCTCTCTCCCCATAACACACCACACATCTCTCTCCACATAACACACCACACATCTCTCTCCCCATAACACACCACACACCTCTCTCCACATAACACACCACACACCTCTCTCCCCATAACACACCACACACCTCTCTCCACATAACACACTACACACCTCTCTCCCCATAACACACCACACACCTCTCTCCCCATAACACACCACACACCTCTCTCCCCATAACACACCACACACCTCTCTCCACATAACACACCACACACCTCTCTCCCCATAACACACCACACACCTCTCTCCCCATAACACACCACACACCTCTCTCCACATAACACACCACACACCTCTCTCCCCATAACACACCACACACCTCTCTCCCCATAACACACCACACACCTCTCTCCCCATAACACACCACACACCTCTCTCCCCATAACACACCACACACCTCTCTCCCCATAACACACCACACACTTCTCTCTCCCCATAACACACCACACCTCTCTCCCCATAACACACCACACCTCTCTCCCCATAACACACCACACCCTCTCTCCCCATAACACACCACACACCTCTCTCCCCATAACACACCACACACCTCTCTCCCCATAACACACCACACACCTCTCTCCCCATAACACACCACACACCTCTCTCCCCATAACACACCACACACCTCTCTCCCCATAACACACCACACACCTCTCTCCACATAACACACCACACACCTCTCTCCCCATAACACACCACACACCTCTCTCCCCATAACACACCACACACCTCTCTCCCCATAACACACCACACACCTCTCTCCCCATAACACACCACACACCTCTCTCCACACATAACACACCACACACCTCTCTCCCCATAACACACCACACACCTCTCTCCCCATAACACACCACACCACTCTCTCCCCATAACACACCACACACCTCTCTCCACATAACACACCACACACCTCTCTCCCCATAACACACCACACACCTCTCTCCACATAACACACCACACCACTCTCTCCCCATAACACACCACACACCTCTCTCCACATAACACACCACACACCTCTCTCCCCATAACACACCACACACCTCTCTCCACATAACACACCACACACCTCTCTCCCCATAACACACCTCTCTCCCCATAACACACCACACACCTCTCTCCCCATAACACACCACACACCTCTCTCCCCATAACACACCACACACCTCTCTCCCCATAACACACCACACACCTCTCTCCCCATAACACAGCTCTCTCCCCATAACACACCTCTCTCCCCATAACAGACCCCTCTTCACATAACACATCTCTCTCCACACACACACAACACATAACACATCTCTCTCCACACACACATAACACATCTCTCTCCACACACACACAACACATAACACATCTCTCTCCACACACACATAACACATCTCTCTCCACATAACACAAACACATCTCGCCAGGGTACAAACCGTTCTACAAAATGAGCCATCTCTCCTTCTTTCTGTCCCTTTTTTTGTCCTCCTCAACCCCGATTCTCTCTCTCGTTTTCAGTCAATGAACAGCATTTCCTCTCACACATCGACCATGACACCCTTTCTTTCCCCACCTCTCAGAGTTTCAATGACTTACTGTGAAGATGTATCGCGACTACTGTATCTGTATTGTACCTCATTGATATCTTGTAAAGCAAGGACCAGACATATTGCGTTAATATATAGCAATATTAGACTGTCAACAGCTCAGTGATTGATACCTCTCTTACCAACACAACCCATGTCATCTCTTAGTATGAGGAACACTTAGAGATACAGATCTAATATTTCAGCCTGATAAAACATCCAGCATTTCACCACAGAGAAGAAACATGTGGAAGCAGCATTATGTGACAGTCTAGGTCCCAGGGGCTTGGCCTCTCAGCTACCCATACGGGTTAGTGATTGGTTGACAGTCTAGGTCCCAGGGGCTTGGCCTCTCAGCTACCCATACGGGTTAGTGATTGGTTGACAGTCTAGGTCCCAGGGGCTTGGCCTCTCAGCTACCCATACGGGTTAGTGATTGGTTGACAGTCTAGGTCCCAGGGGCTTGGCCTCTCAGCTACCCATACGGGTTAGTGATTGGTTGACAGTCTAGGTCCCAGGGGCTTGGCCTCTCAGCTACCCATACGGGTTAGTGATTGGTTGACAGTCTAGGTCCCAGGGGCTTGGCCTCTCAGCTACCCATACGGGTTAGTGATTGGTTGACAGTCTAGGTCCCAGGGGCTTGGCCTCTCAGCTACCCATACGGGTTAGTGATTGGTTGACAGTCTAGGTCCCAGGGGCTTGGCCTCTCAGCTACCCATACGGGTTAGTGATTGGTTGACAGTCTAGGTCCCAGGGGCTTGGCCTCTCAGCTACCCATACGGGTTAGTGATTGGTTGACAGTCTAGGTCCCAGGGGCTTGGCCTCTCAGCTACCCATACGGGTTAGTGATTGGTTGACAGTCTAGGTCCCAGGGGCTTGGCCTCTCAGCTACCCATACGGGTTAGTGATTGGTTGACAGTCTAGGTCCCAGGGGCTTGGCCTCTCAGCTACCCATACGGGTTAGTGATTGGTTGACAGTCTAGGTCCCAGGGGCTTGGCCTCTCAGCTACCCATACGGGTTAGTGATTGGTTGACAGTCTAGGTCCCAGGGGCTTGGCCTCTCAGCTACCCATACGGGTTAGTGATTGGTTGACAGTCTAGGTCCCAGGGGCTTGGCCTCTCAGCTACCCATACGGGTTAGTGATTGGTTGACAGTCTAGGTCCCAGGGGCTTGGCCTCTCAGCTACCCATACGGGTTAGTGATTGGTTGACAGTCTAGGTCCCAGGGGCTTGGCCTCTCAGCTACCCATACGGGTTAGTGATTGGTTGACAGTCTAGGTCCCAGGGGCTTGGCCTCTCAGCTACCCATACGGGTTAGTGATTGGTTGACAGTCTAGGTCCCAGGGGCTTGGCCTCTCAGCTACCCATACGGGTTAGTGATTGGTTGACAGTCTAGGTCCCAGGGGCTTGGCCTCTCAGCTACCCATACGGGTTAGTGATTGGTTGACAGTCTAGGTCCCAGGGGCTTGGCCTCTCAGCTACCCATACGGGTTAGTGATTGGTTGACAGTCTAGGTCCCAGGGGCTTGGCCTCTCAGCTACCCATACGGGTTAGTGATTGGTTGACAGTCTAGGTCCCAGGGGCTTGGCCTCTCAGCTACCCATACGGGTTAGTGATTGGTTGACAGTCTAGGTCCCAGGGGCTTGGCCTCTCAGCTACCCATACGGGTTAGTGATTGGTTGACAGTCTAGGTCCCAGGGGCTTGGCCTCTCAGCTACCCATACGGGTTAGTGATTGGTTGACAGTCTAGGTCCCAGGGGCTTGGCCTCTCAGCTACCCATACGGGTTAGTGATTGGTTGACAGTCTAGGTCCCAGGGGCTTGGCCTCTCAGCTACCCATACGGGTTAGTGATTGGTTGACAGTCTAGGTCCCAGGGGCTTGGCCTCTCAGCTACCCATACGGGTTAGTGATTGGTTGACAGTCTAGGTCCCAGGGGCTTGGCCTCTCAGCTACCCATACGGGTTAGTGATTGGTTGACAGTCTAGGTCCCAGGGGCTTGGCCTCTCAGCTACCCATACGGGTTAGTGATTGGTTGACAGTCTAGGTCCCAGGGGCTTGGCCTCTCAGCTACCCATACGGGTTAGTGATTGGTTGACAGTCTAGGTCCCAGGGGCTTGGCCTCTCAGCTACCCATACGGGTTAGTGATTGGTTGACAGTCTAGGTCCCAGGGGCTTGGCCTCTCAGCTACCCATACGGGTTAGTGATTGGTTGACAGTCTAGGTCCCAGGGGCTTGGCCTCTCAGCTACCCATACGGGTTAGTGATTGGTTGACAGTCTAGGTCCCAGGGGCTTGGCCTCTCAGCTACCCATACGGGTTAGTGATTGGTTGACAGTCTAGGTCCCAGGGGCTTGGCCTCTCAGCTACCCATACGGGTTAGTGATTGGTTGACAGTCTAGGTCCCAGGGGCTTGGCCTCTCAGCTACCCATACGGGTTAGTGATTGGTTGACAGTCTAGGTCCCAGGGGCTTGGCCTCTCAGCTACCCATACGGGTTAGTGATTGGTTGACAGTCTAGGTCCCAGGGGCTTGGCCTCTCAGCTACCCATACGGGTTAGTGATTGGTTGACAGTCTAGGTCCCAGGGGCTTGGCCTCTCAGCTACCCATACGGGTTAGTGATTGGTTGACAGTCTAGGTCCCAGGGGCTTGGCCTCTCAGCTACCCATACGGGTTAGTGATTGGTTGACAGTCTAGGTCCCAGGGGCTTGGCCTCTCAGCTACCCATACGGGTTAGTGATTGGTTGACAGTCTAGGTCCCAGGGGCTTGGCCTCTCAGCTACCCATACGGGTTAGTGATTGGTTGACAGTCTAGGTCCCAGGGGCTTGGCCTCTCAGCTACCCATACGGGTTAGTGATTGGTTGACAGTCTAGGTCCCAGGGGCTTGGCCTCTCAGCTACCCATACGGGTTAGTGATTGGTTGACAGTCTAGGTCCCAGGGGCTTGGCCTCTCAGCTACCCATACGGGTTAGTGATTGGTTGACAGTCTAGGTCCCAGGGGCTTGGCCTCTCAGCTACCCATACGGGTTAGTGATTGGTTGACAGTCTAGGTCCCAGGGGCTTGGCCTCTCAGCTACCCATACGGGTTAGTGATTGGTTGACAGTCTAGGTCCCAGGGGCTTGGCCTCTCAGCTACCCATACGGGTTAGTGATTGGTTGACAGTCTAGGTCCCAGGGGCTTGGCCTCTCAGCTACCCATACGGGTTAGTGATTGGTTGACAGTCTAGGTCCCAGGGGCTTGGCCTCTCAGCTACCCATACGGGTTAGTGATTGGTTGACAGTCTAGGTCCCAGGGGCTTGGCCTCTCAGCTACCCATACGGGTTAGTGATTGGTTGACAGTCTAGGTCCCAGGGGCTTGGCCTCTCAGCTACCCATACGGGTTAGTGATTGGTTGACAGTCTAGGTCCCAGGGGCTTGGCCTCTCAGCTACCCATACGGGTTAGTGATTGGTTGACAGTCTAGGTCCCAGGGGCTTGGCCTCTCAGCTACCCATACGGGTTAGTGATTGGTTGACAGTCTAGGTCCCAGGGGCTTGGCCTCTCAGCTACCCATACGGGTTAGTGATTGGTTGACAGTCTAGGTCCCAGGGGCTTGGCCTCTCAGCTACCCATACGGGTTAGTGATTGGTTGACAGTCTAGGTCCCAGGGGCTTGGCCTCTCAGCTACCCATACGGGTTAGTGATTGGTTGACAGTCTAGGTCCCAGGGGCTTGGCCTCTCAGCTACCCATACGGGTTAGTGATTGGTTGACAGTCTAGGTCCCAGGGGCTTGGCCTCTCAGCTACCCATACGGGTTAGTGATTGGTTGACAGTCTAGGTCCCAGGGGCTTGGCCTCTCAGCTACCCATACGGGTTAGTGATTGGTTGACAGTCTAGGTCCCAGGGGCTTGGCCTCTCAGCTACCCATACGGGTTAGTGATTGGTTGACAGTCTAGGTCCCAGGGGCTTGGCCTCTCAGCTACCCATACGGGTTAGTGATTGGTTGACAGTCTAGGTCCCAGGGGCTTGGCCTCTCAGCTACCCATACGGGTTAGTGATTGGTTGACAGTCTAGGTCCCAGGGGCTTGGCCTCTCAGCTACCCATACGGGTTAGTGATTGGTTGACAGTCTAGGTCCCAGGGGCTTGGCCTCTCAGCTACCCATACGGGTTAGTGATTGGTTGACAGTCTAGGTCCCAGGGGCTTGGCCTCTCAGCTACCCATACGGGTTAGTGATTGGTTGACAGTCTAGGTCCCAGGGGCTTGGCCTCTCAGCTACCCATACGGGTTAGTGATTGGTTGACAGTCTAGGTCCCAGGGGCTTGGCCTCTCAGCTACCCATACGGGTTAGTGATTGGTTGACAGTCTAGGTCCCAGGGGCTTGGCCTCTCAGCTACCCATACGGGTTAGTGATTGGTTGACAGTCTAGGTCCCAGGGGCTTGGCCTCTCAGCTACCCATACGGGTTAGTGATTGGTTGACAGTCTAGGTCCCAGGGGCTTGGCCTCTCAGCTACCCATACGGGTTAGTGATTGGTTGACAGTCTAGGTCCCAGGGGCTTGGCCTCTCAGCTACCCATACGGGTTAGTGATTGGTTGACAGTCTAGGTCCCAGGGGCTTGGCCTCTCAGCTACCCATACGGGTTAGTGATTGGTTGACAGTCTAGGTCCCAGGGGCTTGGCCTCTCAGCTACCCATACGGGTTAGTGATTGGTTGACAGTCTAGGTCCCAGGGGCTTGGCCTCTCAGCTACCCATACGGGTTAGTGATTGGTTGACAGTCTAGGTCCCAGGGGCTTGGCCTCTCAGCTACCCATACGGGTTAGTGATTGGTTGACAGTCTAGGTCCCAGGGGCTTGGCCTCTCAGCTACCCATACGGGTTAGTGATTGGTTGACAGTCTAGGTCCCAGGGGCTTGGCCTCTCAGCTACCCATACGGGTTAGTGATTGGTTGACAGTCTAGGTCCCAGGGGCTTGGCCTCTCAGCTACCCATACGGGTTAGTGATTGGTTGACAGTCTAGGTCCCAGGGGCTTGGCCTCTCAGCTACCCATACGGGTTAGTGATTGGTTGACAGTCTAGGTCCCAGGGGCTTGGCCTCTCAGCTACCCATACGGGTTAGTGATTGGTTGACAGTCTAGGTCCCAGGGGCTTGTTTTCAGTTATTCTTCCTCTGAGAGGAAGAAGGGAGGAAGAGGATGAGGAAGGGAGGAGGCACAGGCCATGAAATACAGTGGTAAAGTAAAGAGTGAGAAACAGAAGATACTGGATTGAAACCCATCAGGAGGATACACTGTGAAACAAAAGAGACAGTAACACCAGTGTTCCAGCAGTGTATCCACCCTTATGTTATACTAAGTACATGGTGTTTCTATAGCTAGGGCTGACAGTGAGGACTTGTGAAGTACAGAATCAACAACCTCTGCACAATCAAAACAGTGTATTTGTGAGAAGGTGATAAGTTCACAGTTGGCCATTGTTATGATGTAGGCTAAATGCCAGCTGAAAAGTACCAGTGGCCTGGCTTTGGCCCCAAGTGAGAGCGGTTCCGCCGGAGCCATGGCCCAGTGAGACACGGGTGCCGGCCCGCATAGATGGAAAGAGAAAGGTCTGAGCCTTTGGAATAAAACACTGGGGTAAATCCTGTATGGAAATTACCCTCTCTCAGGCCGAGCCTCCCCACCCACCAGGGTCACCCCCCGACCCTTGACCCCGGGCCTATCTGGCTATCTGCTGTGAGACCATGGTTTTAGAAGGCCGTTTTGTTCAGGTCTTGGTTAAGGACTGTCTGGTTTAAGAGGGCTACTTATCTGATCCTAATGAGCTGATTAGGAGACCTGGGGTTTGTCTAGGTGTGTGTGTGTGTGTGTGTGTGTGTGTGTGTGTGTGTGTGTGTGTGTGTGTGTGTGTGTGTGTGTGTGTGTGTGTGTGTGTGTGTGTGTGTGTGTGTGTGTGTGTGCGTGTGTGTGTGCGCGTGCTGTGACCACCCTGCTCACCTCTATATCACACCAGGCTGACACATGAGTTAGTCACAGCTGCTGTGGAAAATATGGACTCAAATCCCTATGACTTCTGATGTATATGTCATGCACACATGAATAAGGAATAAGACAAATAAGATGAGGTGCAACATTAGAGACATTAGATGAAAATGATGCAAAGTTTTACTCATGTCATGTTTGTCAGACAGAGAACTACCTGAATGACGGTGATGAGGAGTCATGCAGGGGTCATGCAGTCAAATTAAATGTTATCAGGAAATAACTATTGTTGTTATGTTTGTTTGTTCGTCAGTTTATCACATGTATATGGTTTCCTCAACTTCCCTCAAAAAACGTTTATTATATTTTGGCGGACCCTAGTGGTAAGTTCCATGTTCATTCAGTTTACAGCAGGGGGCAGTATGCATCTTAAACTGTGAAGTGACAGAGCAATCTATGGTCTAGCTAGCACAATGGCCACCAACCAACCGGTCGATAGCGATCGACTGGTCGATCTTCAAGCCATTCCTAGTCGATCACCAAATTTAACGATAAAGGCATAAAGCCTTGCGCTCCTTTTTTTTTCGTGTCGCCTGTATGTGCGCGTGATTCAGAAGCCCTGCGCACCGGGTAGACAAGGGGTTCCCATTTAAAACCATGTAATTTGTCTGAAAAGACCAACTCCGGACCGGGAGATCTGTGGCTAAATCGAGTTCGCCTACTGCGCTGGCCAATCGGATAGCTCAAATCCCCCAGGCCTACATACAGCTTCCATGACCCCGGCCATAGCAAAGTTTGACAGGCTACTAGCCTAGCAGAGGGGACACAGTCTTCCACCCGATGGCGAAACTCGAGTCGCACAAATTAATGTTGTTCCTATTGTAACCGGTGTGAAATGGCGAGGGACGGAAGCTACACTGTTAAACTATGACCAGAGAAAGTGAAATACTCGATATTAAAATAGACACGACAAGCTGCTGCTAATAATAAAAACGCAGGGCTATCGATACACTTGGCTACTCATTCATTGCAGCGAGAGTGGAAGTAGAGAGAATCGCTTTTTATTTTTTGTAATAGTGTTGAATAAAAACAGTGTTGACCGTGCTCAATAAAACGTAAACATGAACTCAGTCATAAAAACCGCAGCTCTTTGCTGCATTCTTTGACAGTCTCTCTCTAAAAGTTATGAAATCTCACCTATCATTCTCACAGGGGGAAAGCAAGGAGAGAGCAGGGACCTTGAAAGGCGACCCTCTGCTGCGCTCTCCCTCCCTCCACTGAGACGAATGCCGTGTTCAAGACAACTGGGAACTCTGAAAAAACGAGATCCAACTGGGGAAAATCGTTTTGAACGGTCATCCAACTCGAAAATCTGCGATTTTCTAGAGCTCCGTCTTCCCAAACTGAAGTTCTCCGATGTCATTATTTGACCTCATTTTTTCAGAGTTCCCAGTTGTCTTGAAAGCACCATGGCCATCATATGCGTGTACCGTCAGTCCAGTAAAATAAAAAAGCTAATTATTTGCAAATTATTTCAATTTATGCTCAGCTACACCAGCTGATCTATTTTGTTATCAAAGCTCAAGTTTTGAAATATATTATGGTCTGAGAAGAACAATATTGTCAGGCCAGGCATATAGCCAATATGCTGTGATAATTAGGCCTACTGCACAAACAAACCTCATTCCTACAGAACAGTTTTTATTAGGTTAATGTTACATTTTTAAAGTCATGTTAAAAAAATTCTGAGCGGTAGATCTCTGCTTGCTTTTTGACCCCGGAAGTGATATTGACTCAGAGAAGGTTGGTGACCACTGATTCAGAAGAAGCCCCACATCCTACACCCCTGCACTGCCCCAGATACATACTCATCAAGACAAATACGAACTTGAGATACTAATGCATAACTCACATTTCTGCACAAATCTCCAGATTTCCATCAGCACAATAATTATACAAGAAAGGTTTGAAGATTGGTTTGAGCCTCAAGAGGGAACCTGTCACGTTCCTGACCTATTTCTGTTAGTTTGTTGTATGTGTTAGTTGGTCAGGACGTGAGTTTGGGTGGGCATTCTATGTTGTCTGTTTCTATGTTGGTTTAAGGGTTGCCTGGTATGGCTCTCAATTAGAGGCAGGTGTTTGGCGTTCCTCTAATTGAGAGTCATATTTAGGTAGGTTGTTTCACAGTGTTCGTTGTGGGTGGTTGTCTCCTGTGTCAGTGTTTGTCGCACCATACGGGACTGTTCGGTTTGTGTTGTACATCGTCATTTTATGTGTAGGCTATTTTCCCTGTTCGTGCGTTCTCGTGTTTAATGTAAGTTCGTCGTTCAGGTCTGTCTACTCCGTTTGTTGTTTTGTTAGTTTATAGTGAAGTTCGTGTTTTCGTCTTGTCTTTAATAAATATTATGTGTTCACAACCCGCTGCGCCTTGGTTCCCTCAATACTCCTCCTTTTCGGTTGAAGAGGAGGAGGACCACCGTTACAGAACCCCAAGGAACTCAAGCCAGTATTGCCTCACATGCACCAGAGCCATGTAATTAGATAAAGTATTTAGATAAATATATGACACAATAAATACAGGAAAATATCTAATCTGACACAATATAATCTAACAGTAGAATCTAACATTATAATCACATAGTAGAATCATACAGTAGAATCTAACTGTAGAATCCTTCAGTAGAATCTCACAGTAGAATCTAACAGTATAATCTAACTGTAGAATCATACAGTAGAATCTCACAGTAGAATCTAACAGTAGAATCTAAATGTAGAATCATACAGTAGAATCTCACAGTAGAATCTAACAGTATAATATAACTGTAGAATCATACAGTAGAATCACACAGTAGAATCATACAGTATAATCATACAGTATAATCATACAGTAGAATCTAACTGTAGAATCATACAGTAGAATCTCACAGTAGAATCTCACAGTAGAATCTAACGGTAGAATCTAACTGTAGAATCATACAGTAGAATCATACAGTAGAATCTCACAGTAGAATCTCACAGTAGAATCTAACTGTAGAATCATACAGTAGAATCATACAGTAGAATATCACAGTAGAATATCACAGTAGAATCTAACTGTAGAATCATACAGTATAATCTCACAGTAGAATCTAACAGTAGAATCATACAGTAGAATCATACAGTAGAATCTCACAGTAGATTCTAACGGTAGAATCTAACTGTAGAATCATACAGTAGAATCATACAGTAGAATCCTTCAGTAGAGTCTCACATTAGAATCCTTCAGTCGAATCTCACAGTATAATCTCACAGTTTAGCACTGTGCTAGGGTTTACCCTTGGCTAAATGACCACACACACACACACACACACACACACACACACACACACACACACACACACACACACACACATAAACACACAGATGTTATTGCTGTTTGGAAAGATTGCTTCACAAGAGCAGATCACCAATCCATGCTTTCTGCCCCATACACCATGGATTGAGTGTGTTTTTCTCTATAAAACTCTCTACTGTACAGCTGTTTTCCCCTCCTCTCTCCTCTGCCTCTGTCAGTGTCTGGTATAGTCATCACTGTGCTCCCCTCCAACCCACCAACCTTACAACCCTACACCCTCGAACCCCCCCAACCCCCAACCTTACAACCCTACAACCCTCGAACCCTACAACCCTACAACCCTCCAACCCTACAACCCTACAACCCTACAACCCTCCAACCTTCCATCCCTCCAACCTTCCATCCCTCCATCCCTCCAACCTTACAACCCTACAACCCTACAACCCTCCATCCCTCCAACCTTCCATCCCTCCATCCCTCCAACCCTACAACCCTCCATCCCTCCAACCCTACAACCCTCCATCCCTCCATCCCTCCAACCTTACATCCCTACAACCCTACAACCCTACAACCCTCAACCCACCAACCAAAGCGCATATCATACCGTGACAATCGGGAGGGTTCCTCTTTTTTTCATGGAACGTAATAATTCCATGTAATTTAACAGAATTGAACAGAACAGTGAACTGTGCACAAGCTCCATTTGATGAATGAAAAGAGACATCCGTGTAATGACATGTGATTGTCATTGGATCTACACTGTTGTAGCCTGAATGAATTGATGTGTCTTGCTGACAAAAGCATATTTTTTGTAGAAAATAAAGTCAGGACTTCTGAAAAGGAACTGAGATACGGGACTGTCCAGGGATGACAAGTGCAGCCACATGGAATTTGTAGTTTTTTAACCATGAAACAGGTGTGGTTGTTCCTTTCATTTTGAATCATATTTTATCTAACCCCTTTAAACATTGTGTGTTTGAGTTACTTCTGTTCCACCATTGAATTCATATATTTCTTCTGCATCCGTTGTTACCAAGCAACAGTCTGTGAGATTAACAGGGGCTGAGATAGAGCAGTGTTTATGAAACAAGGGCGGATCCCAAATGGGCCGGGTCTTTTTACAAAAATGTCAGTAGAGTCTGAATGGTTTGAGCTACAAACTACTAAAAGCTATCTACAAAAGGCCAAGACTCTCACGAACCCACACACATAACATGTTTTTCCTTATAATGCTCACAAGCTACAACCGAGTCGTTAGAAGGTAAGGGGTTATTCTACATAGATCAAAGGAAATCCCAGGACATAGTGTCTATAACACTGTAAGGGGTTCTTCTACATAGATAATAGGAAATCCCAGGACATAGTGTCTATGATACTGTAAGGGGTTATTCTACATAGATAATATGTAAAGGGGTGCGTAACTGGTGGCAGGGAAGTCAGACAGCAGGAGAGCAGAACTAGGTAAAAGCCGGAGCAGTCTAATTAATTGCAAAACCAACGGCATAAAGAATAACAAAACAAGTGCACAAGCACTTACAACAAACAATTCAGCACAATGACATGGAGGGAACAGAGGGTTAAATACACAACAATTAATGAGGGAAATCAAAACCAGGTATGTAGAAAAACAAGACAAAACAAATGGAAAATGAAAAGTAGATCGACGATGGCTAGAAGACCGGTGACGCAGACCGCCGAACGTCGCCCAAACAAGGAGAGGAACCGACTTCGGTGGAAGTCGTGACAGTACCTCCCCCTTGACGCGCGGCTACAACAGCGCGCCGACACCGGCCTCGGGGACGACCCGGAGAGCGAGGTGCAGGGCGATCCGGACGGAGACGGTGGAACTCCCGCAGCATTGAAGGGTCCAACACGTCCTCCACCGGAACCCAGCATCTCTCCTCCAGACCGTACCCCTCCCAGTCCACGAGGTACTGAAGGCCCCTCGCTCGATGCCTCGAATCCAGTATGGATCAAACGGAGTATGCCGGGGCCCCCTCGATGTCCAGAGGGGGCGGCGGAACCTCCCACCGGCCTGAGGAGAGACACATGGAACGAGGGGTTAATATGGTAATCGGGGGAAAGCTGTAACCTGTAACTCACCTCGTTCAGCAGCCTCAAGACTTTAAATAGCCCCACAAAACGCGAACCCAACTTCCAGCAGGGCAGGTTTCGGGTCGAGATTCAGACCCGGTCCCCCGGTGTGAACACCGGAGCCTCACTGAGGTGACAGTCTGCGCTGGCTTTCTGGCGCAGCACGGCGTGCTGTAGGTGAACATGAGTGGCGTCCCATGTCTCCTCTGTGCGCTGGAACCAGTCGTCCACCGCAGGAGCCTCGGTCTGACTCTGATGCCAAGGAGCCAGAACCGGCTGATACCCCAGTACGCACTGGAAGGGGGAGAGGTTAGTGGAGGAGTGGCGGAGCGAGTTCTGGTCCATCTCTGCCCAGGGCACAAACGCCGCCCACTCCCCCGGCCGGTCCTGGCAATAAGACCTCAGAAACCTACTCACATCCTGGTTAACTCTCTCCACATGCCCGTTACTCTCGGGGTGAAAACCCGTGGTAAGGCTGATCGAGACCCCCAGACGTTCCATGAACGCCCTCCAGACCCTCGAAGTGAACTGGGGACCCCGATCAGACACTATATCCTCAGGCACCCCGTAGTGCCGGAAGACGTGTGTAAACAAGGCCTCCACAGTCTGTAGGGCCGTAGGGAGACCGGGAAGAGGGAGGAGACGGCAGGACTTAGAAAACGGTCCACAACGACCAGGATCGTGGTATTACCCTGTGAGGGAGGAAGATCAGTAAGGAAATCCACCGACAGGTGCGACCAAGGCCGTTGTGGAACAGGTAAGGGGTGTAGCTTACCTCTGGACAGGTGCCTAGGAACCTTACACTGGGCGCACACCGAGCAGGAGGAAACATAAACCCTCACGTCCTTAGCCAAAGTGGGCCACCAGTACTTCCCACTAAGACAGCGCACCGTCCGACCGATGCCTGGATGACCAGAGGAGGGTGACGTGTGGGCCCAATAGATCAGCCGGTCACGGACAGCAGAAGGAATGTACAGACGCCCAGTGGGACACTGGAGGGGAGTGGGCTCTGCACGTAGCACCTGCTCAATGTCCGCGTCCAGTTCCCACACTACCGGCGCCACCAGGCAGGAGGCCGGGAGTATGGGGGTGGGATCCATGGGCTGCTCCTCTGTGTCATACAGCTGGGACAGTGCGTCTGCCTTAGCGTTCTGGGAACCTGGTCTGTAAGAAAGGGTGAAAACAAAACGGGTGAAAAACATGGCCCACCTTGCCTGGCGAGGGTTCAGTCTCCTCGCCGCCGGATGTACTCCAGGTTGCGGTGGTCAGTCCAGATGAAGACAGGGTGTTTAGCCCCCTCAAGCCAATGTCTCCACGCCTTCAAAGCCTTGACGACAGCCAACAGCTCCCGGTCCCCCACGTCATAGTTTCGCTCCGCCGGGCTGAGCTTCCTCGAGAAGAAGGCACAGGGGTGGAGCTTTGGTGGCGTGCCCGAGCGCTGAAAGAGCATGGCACCTATCCCAGCCTCGGGCGCGTCCACCTCCACTATGAACACCAAGAGGGATCCGGATGAGCCAGCACGGGAGCCGAGGTAAACAGAGCCCTCAGGTGACCAAAAGCCCTGTCCGCCTCAGCCGACCACTGCAAACATACCGGTCCCCCCTTCAGCAGTGAGGTAATGGGAGCCGCTACCTGACCAAAACCCCGGATACACCTCCAGTAGTAATTGGCAAACCATAGAAACCGCTGCACCTCCTTTACCGTGGTGGGAGTCGGCCATTTACGCACTGCTGAAATGCGGTCACTCTCCATCTCCACCCCTGAGGTAGAAATGCGGTACCCTAGGAAGGAGACGGACTGTTGGAAGAACAGGCATTTCTCAGCCTTGACGTACAGGTCATGCTCCAACAGACGACCAAGCACCCTGCGCACCAGAGACACATGCTCGGCGTGTGTAGCGGAGTATATCAGAATGTCATCAATATACACCACTACATCCTGCCCGTGCAGGTCCCTGAAAATCTTGTCTACAAAGGCTTGGAAGACTGATGGAGCATTCATCAACCCGTACGGCATGACGAGGTACTCATAATGCCCTGAGGTAGAACTAAAAGCCATCTTCCACTCGTCTCCCTCCCGGGAAACGCACCAGGTTGTAAGAACTCCTGAGATCTAGTTTGGTGAAGAAGCGCGCCCCGTGCATTGACTTAATCGCTGTGGCTATGAGAGGCAGCGGGTAACTGTACCTCACAGTGATCTGGTTTAGACCTCGATAGTCAATACACAGGTGCAGACCTCCCTCTTTCTTCTTCACAAAAAAGAAACTCGAGGAGGCGGGTGAAGTGGAGGACCGAATGTACCCCTGACGCAGGGATTCAGAGACATATGTTTCCATAGCCTCCGTCTCCGCTGGTGACAGGGGATACACGTGACTCCGGGGAAGTGCTGCGTCTACCGGGAGATTTGTCCCACAATCCCCCCGTCGATGGGGTGGTAATTGAGTCGCCTTCTTTTTGGAGAAGGCGAGAGCCAAATCGGCATATTCAGGGGGGATGCGCACGGTGGAAACCTGGTCTGGACTTTCCACCATAGTGGCACCAACGGAAACCCCTAAACATCTCCCCGAGCACTCTCGCGACCACCCCGTGAGAGCCCTCTGTTGCCACGAAACAGTGGGGTCATGACAGGCTAACCAGGGTAGGCCTAGCACCACGGGAAACGCAGGAGAGTCAATAAGAAAGAGACTGATTCTCTCCTTGTGATCCCCCTGCGTCACCATGCCTAGGGGAGCGGTGGCCTCCCTAATCAACCCTGACCCTAATGGTCGACTGTCTAAGGCGTGAACGGGGAAGGGCACAGCCACGGGAACAATGGGGATCCCTAAACTATTGGCGAACGATCTGTCTACAAAATTCCCAGCCGCGCCTGAATCGACGAGCGCCTTATGCTGTGAATGCGGGGAAAATTCAGGAAAAGTGACATATAAAAACATGTGTGCAACAGAGGGCTCTGGGTGAGAATGGTGCCGGCTCACCTGGGGTGACACTAGAGTGCCCTGCCTGCTGCCTCGATCCCCAGAGGAACCAACCCGGCACCGACCAGCAGTGTGACTTCTGTGGCCACAGATGGTGCACGAGACGGAACCTCCTCCGGTCTCCCTGAGCGCAGCACCTCCCAGCTCCATGGGCATTGGAGCGGTGGTGCTGGGGGATGGAACCGACAGACCCCGCTCTGGACGTCCGCGGGTAACCAGCAGGTTATCCAACCGAGTGGACAGGTCCACCAGCTGGTGGAAGGTGAGGGTGGTGTCCCTGCAGGCCAACTCCCGACGGACGTCCTCGCGCAAACTGCAGCGATAGTGGTCGATCAGGGCCCTGTCACTCCATCCCGCGCCGGCGGCCAGGGTCCGAAAGTCCATGGCGAACTCCTGGACGCTCCTCATCCCCTGCCTCAGATGGTAGAGACGTTCACCCACCGCTCTACCCTCGGGCGGGTGGTCGAAGACTGCCCGGAAACGACGGGTGAAATCCTCGAAATGGTCCAGCACCGCGTCTCCTTCTCCCCACACGGCGTTGGCCCACTCCAGGGCTTTCCCTGAGAGACACGAGACGAGGGCGGACACCCTTTCATGGCCCGAAGGAGCCGGGTGGACGGTTGCCAGGTAGACATCTAGCTGGAAGAGGAAACCCTGGCAGCGTGCAGCCGTCCCGTCGTACTCCCGGGGAAGGGCGAGACGAATCCCACTGGGACCGGGTGAAGAGGAGGCGAGTAGTGGAGGCCCTGGTTGTGCTGGTGGAGACGCTGGAGGAACTCCCTGTCTCTCCTAGCGATCCATGGTTTGGACGACGTTTGGCGCCGAGATGGTGGATTATCGCCGCTTGCTCCTGGACGTGCTCCTCGACCCCTATACCAGGGGCACCTGCTCCTGCTGACTCCATATGTTCGGTGCGAAATTCTGTAAAGGGGTGCGTAACTGGTGGCAGGGAAGTCAGACGCAGGAGAGCAGAACTAGGTAATAACCATAGCAGTTTAATCGCAAAACCAACGGCATAAAGAATAACAAAACATGGGTACAAAACCCGTCGCGCACCAGTCAACATGTGCACAAGCACTTACAACAAACAATTCCGCACAAGGACAGGGGAACAGAGGGTTAAATACACAACAATTAATGAGGGAAATGAAAACCAGATGTGTAGGAAAACAAGACAAAACAAATGGAAAATGAAAAGTGGATCGACGATGGCTAGAAGACCGGTGACGCCGACTGCCGAACGTCGCCCGAACAAGGAGAGGAACCGACTTCAGTGGAAGTCGTGACATCATAGGAATACCCAGGACATAGTGTCTATAATACTGTAAGGGGTTCTTCTACATAGACCATAGAAAATCCCAGGACATAGTGTCTATGATACTGTAATAATCTCATATAGTTCCTTTCACAATCTCCACAATTCACTCAGTTGTCACTGACTAGTTGAATATTCATTTCCCAGTTAACAATTTCTGTACTTACAGAATTCATATAAATTCATTATCAGGTTTTTGCTTTTGGTGGTTATAATTTTATTTACATAAAATAGGTTCCCCTTCCAGCTCTTTCAACCCTACAACCCTTCAACCCTTCAACCCTATAACCCTTCAACACTATAACCCTTCAACCCTTCAACCCTACAACCCTTCAAACCTACAACCTTTCAACCCTACAACCATACAACACTTAAACCCTACAACCCTTCAACCCTTCAACCCTTCAACCCTACAACCCTATAACCCTACAACCCTTCAACCCTACAACCCTTCAAGCCTACAACCCTTCATCCCTACAACCCTTCAACCTTAGAACTCTAGGAGGGGAGAGTGAGGGAGTGTGTGGGTGTTGTTTTTTACAAGCCGGACCTGGCTCTCAGGTTCCCTGTCCCATGGAAGTAGAGAAGACATGAAGGACCTTCCTTCCTCTGATAACAACAAAAGACAGTTTGGTGTCACACACAGCCATTTGCTGAGGTTATCTGTGACCTCCATCTAGTCTCTGTATCTATCAGATCATGTCTCAAGCAGCAGCTATCCAACAGGGATACCACTATCTGTTGGCCAACAGGATCTTATCATCTGCAGCACTCTCTCTCCTTCTCTATCTCTCCATCCCTGTCTCTCTCTAGATCTCTCTCTCTGTTTCTCTCTCTCTCTCTGTCTCACTCCTTCTCGCCTTCTCTTTCTCTCTTTATCCCTGTCAAATCAATTCAAAGTGGCTTCATTGGCATGGAAAACGTGTTTACATTGCCAAAGTGAGTGAAAAAAACAAAACATAACAACCTCGACAAAAACCAACAAAGAGAATTAAACAAAGCAAAAAACAACCAGACATTAACAGTGACATCACACACACAGCTTCAAGAGAACAACAACGTTTCACATATTATATTATTAGCTGTTAAAAATGTATAGTATTTCAAATTTTACAAAAGCTTTGTACAGTGTTGTGGCAATGTGCAGATAGTACTGTAGAATGTCTCTCTCTCTCTGTCTATCTCTGTTTCTCTCTCTCCATCTCTCTCTCTCTTTCTGTCTCCATCTCGCTCTGAGTCCTGACACCTGGTCAGTAGTGCAACAGCCAGGGTTACAGCTAGCATCAGCCTGAGGAGAGGAGAGGCTGGATGGAGTGACTTCATACTGTACTGTAGTGGTTGGTTGTCTATCTCATACTTTCTGTTGTTCAACCACTTTTAAAGGCCATCAGAGTATCATGTGACATGGCCACATATGCTGCTTGCAACCACCCTACTCATCTATCCTCACTTTCTCGGCTTGTTCCGTTTACAAAGGTACGCTCACTCACCCACCCACTCGCACACCCAGACACCCACCCACCCACACACCCACCCACCCACACACCCACCAACCAACACACCCATCCACACACCCACCCGCTCACACACCCAGACAATCACCCACCCACCCACCCACCCACCCACCCACCCACCCACCCACCCACCAATCAACCCCCCCCCCACACACACACTAACACACTCTCTCTCTATCTCTTTTACTCTCTCTTTCTCCCTTTCTCTCCCTCTTTCTTTCCCTCTCTCACTTCCCCCTCTACCCCATTCTCTCTCCCCCCATTTCTCTCTGTCTGTTCCTCCCTCTTTGCCATTCTTTTCTTTCGGTTGATTTCCCTGTGGTATTTCCCAATGTAAACAGACAGTGTCTTGTGTATGGACAAATCTCGTCTATCTGCAGTGCTGCTGCGCTGCTTGACACACACACACAAACACACAGTCTGTTTTGACTGAGGGAAACACCATGAGTGATTGAGATCTCCTAGTGGCTGCCATCCGATGTGTGCAAGTGGACGTTTTCACTCACCTCCTTCAATCTGTTTTGTCAGTCAGCAAACAACACCATGATTTGGTTTGGTGCACCAGAGGGAGAATAAGGAGAATACCCCACTACAATATGTAGGATTAGCTTCCTTCTTTTTACAATTTCATTCTGGAATTATAAAGTGACTTGAGTACAGTAGATGAATAAAAATGGTTTATTTTATGTATGTGACGGTATGTGAATTAAACCCACATTCTTGTCATTGCTAGCGCCACACTTAAACCAACTGAGTTCCTACAGGACTGATACTGTAGACGTCTTGTTCTGTATCAGCCCCAGTGTCTGTTCGTCTGTCTGTCTGTCTGTGGCTTGATGACAGCATGCTGTGAATGTGGCTAATTTCACAGATTCTATCTGTCTGTCTGTGGCTTGATGACAGCATGCTGTGAACGTGGCTATTTTCACAGATTATGTCTGTCTGTCAGTGGCTTGATGACAGCATGCTGTGAACGTGGCTACTTTCACAGATTCTGTCTGTCTGTCTGTGGCTTGACGACAGCATGCTGTGAACGTGGAAAGTTTCACAGATTATGTCTGTCTGTCTGTCTGTGGCTTGATGACAGCATGCTGTGAACGTGGCTACTTTCACAGAGTCAGGCAGGATAGAAAACACTACTCAACAATTGTGGCCAGTGGTCCTGGATCAGCTGTGGATGGTTGAGGTAGACACACACACACACACACACACACACACACACACACACACACACACACACACACACACACACACACACACACACACACACACACACACACACACACACACACACACACACACACACACACACACACACACACACACACACACACACACACACACACACCCACACACAGAGGTCAGCGCAGACCACCAGAGTGTAAACGTGTTGGCTGCATGGTCAGTCCTCCTCACATAGAGAATCCACAAGATAAGCATCTTTCTTTATACTGCAATTATCAAGAACGCAGTACGAGAATGCATACTGTAGTCACACAAACAAGCACACACGCACATACACAAACAAACACACACACACACACACACATACATATACACAAACACCCAATTAAATTGAAGCCTCTCATGAAATTAGTGTTTGTTTAACATACAGTAGATACACAGCCCAGTGATTTAAAGAGTTCACCAGAGATCACCAGAGTTCACCAGAGTTCACCAGAGATGACCAGAGATGACCAGAGATGACCAGAGATGACCAGAGATGACCAGAGATGACCAGAGATGACCAGAGATCACCAGAGATCACCAGAGATGACATGAGATCACCAGAGATGACCAGAGACAACATGAGATCACCAGAGATCACCAGAGATCACCAGAGATCACCAGAGACAACATGAGATCACCAGAGATGACCAGAGATGACCAGAGATCACCAGAGATCACCAGAGATGACCAGAGACAACATGAGATCACCAGAGATGACCAGAGATGACCAGAGATCACCAGAGATCACCAGAGATGACCAGAGATGACCAGAGATCACCAGAGATCACCAGAGATCACCAGAGATGACCAGAGACAACATGAGATCACCAGAGATGACCAGAGATCACCAGAGATCACCAGAGTTCACCAGAGATGACCAGAGACAACATGAGATCACCAGAGATGACCAGAGATCACCAGAGTTCACCAGAGTTCACCAGGCTGGTGGAAAGAGGAGTAGATTATGAAAATGTAAACACTCACTTTAGGCCCTGTTACAAATGAGCAATATTGAATCATGAGATGTGGATATTAAATACATACAGTTGAAGTTGGAAGTTTACATACACTTAGGTTGGAGTCATTAAAACTCGTTTTTCAACCTCTCCACAAATTCCTTGTTAACAAACTATAGTTTTGGCAAGTCGGTTAGGACATCTACTTTGTGCATGACACAAGTAATTTGTCTAACAATTGTTTACAGACAGATTATTTCACTTATAATCCACTGTATCACAATTCCAGTGGGTCAGAAGTTTACATACACTAAGTTGACTGTGCCTTTAAACAGCTTGGAAATTTCCAGAAAATGATGTCATGGCTTTAGAAGCTTCTGATAGGCTAATTGACATAATTTGAGTCAATTGGAGGTGTACCTGTGGATGTATTTCAAGGCCTACCTTCAAATTCAGTGCCTCTTTGCTTGACATCATGGGAAAATCTAAAGAAATTAGCAAAGACCTGTATATGAAAAAATGGGTATACCTCCACAAGTCTGGTTCATCCTTGGGAGCAATTTCCAAACGCCTGATGGTACCAAGTTCATCTGTACAAACAATAGTACGCGAGTATAAACACAATGGGACCACGCAGCTGTCATACCACTCAGGAAGGAGACGCGTTCTGTCTCCTAGAGATGAACGTACATTGGTGCGAAAAGTGCAAATCAATCCCAGAACAACAGCAAAGGACCTTGTGAAGATAATGGAGGAAACAGGTACAAAGGTATCTATATCCACAGTGAAACGAGTCCTATATCGACATAACCTGAACGGCCGCTCAGCAAGGAAGAAGCCACTGCTCCAAAACCGCCATAAAAAAGCCAGACTACGGTTTGCAACTGCACATGGGGACAAAGATCGTACTTTTTGGAGAAATGTCCTCGGGTCTGATGAAACTGTTTGGCCATAATGACCATTGTTATATTTGGAGGAAAAAGGGGGAGGCTTGCAAGCCGAAGAACACCATCCCATCCATGAAGCACGGGGGTGGCAGCATCATGTTGTGGGGGTGCTTTGCTGCAGGAGGGACTGGTGCACTTCACAAAATAGATGGCATCATGAGGTAGGAAAATTATGTGGATATATTGAAGCAACATCTCAAGACATCAGTCAGGAAGTTAAAGCTTGGTCGCAAATGGGTCTTCCAAATGGACAATGACCCCAAGCATACTTCCAAAGTTGTGGTGGCAAAATGGCTTAAGGACAACAAAGTCAAGGTATTGGAGTGGCTAGCACAAAGCCCTGACCTCAACCCTATAGAAAATGTGTGGGCAGAACTGAAAAAGGATGTGCGAGCAAGGAGGCCTACAAACCTGACTCAGTTACACAAGCTCTGTTAGGAGGAATGGGCCAAAATTCACTCAACTTATTGTGGAAGGCTGCCCAAAACGTTTGACCCAAGTTAAACAATTTAAAGGCAATGCTACCAAATACTAATTGAGTGTATGTAAACTTCTGACCCACTGGGAATGTGATGAAAAAAATAAAAGCTGAAATAAATCGTTCACTACTATTATTCTTACATTTCACATTCTTAAAATAAAGTGGTCATTCTAACTGACCAAAGACAAGAAATTTGTACAAGGATTAAATGTCAGGAATTGTGAAAAACTTAGTTTAAATGTATTTGGCTAAGGTGTATGTAAACTTCCAACTTCAACTGTATTACTATAGTATTATAATATATGATAAATATTGTGTGTAAGAGTGTTAGAGTGTAGGAGGAGGACATAGAGTGAACTGGCCTTCACCCATACAGTAGGTGTCTGCTTTGTCAGCACCAGCCCAACACCACAGCCAAACAGACCACACACAGAGTTACTAGGAAGAGGGAAGAGAGGAGTGGAACGACAGAGAAAAAGAGAGGGGGGAGAAGGAGAAGTGGTAAGCTAATGACCTTGTCTTACAGTAAGAAGGAAAATAACATAATTTATGAACACTTCCTATTGTCTCCTCAGCCAAATTAAGTTCTTATCTTCCTGTCCTTCTCTCTTTCTCTCTTTGTATCTCTCTTTCTTTCTCTCCTTCTCTCTATCTTTCTCTTGTTCTCTCATTTTTAGATGTGTCGTCCTCTCTCATGTTGCTGCTGTTAAAATGGGATTTGTTTTATTTTCTTTTTAATAGTGCCTTTCCATCATGTTGTTCAACTCCTCTCTCTCTCTCTCTCTCTCTCTCTCTCTCTCTCTCTCTCTCTCTCTCTCTCTCTCTCTCTCTCTCTCTCTCGCTCTCTCTCGCTCTCTCTCTCTCTCTGTGGTTCCATTCTGCCTGGCCAAATGGCTTTAACACAGCTCACAGAACACACAGACACACTTGGATTATAGGACATCAGAGGAGGGAAAAACATAACTATCTGTTGGCCTAACTAAGAAAAGCTCTTCAGTCTTCAAACATTTAGTCAACACGTAAAACGGTGAAATGGACGAGCCAATGTGAGCCAATGTTGTACAGACAAGGCGAGGCAATGTTACGTGCTCCAATTTTGCACCATGTAGTGGCCAATCACAATTTTCTTTCAATCCGGCTCACTGGTGTTGATGACCAATGAAATTATTTCAACATTAAACCGTGTAATTCAGTCCAACTATCAGTGGGCATTGTCTGTATTAATGGGGGCTCTGCTGTACAGCCTGCTCTCCCCAGCAGTGTGGAAATAGTTTACTGTTCTATCTTCAGGCCTGGTCAGTATATGTCCACAGCTGAGGTACTGGTACTGGTCCAGTATATGTCCACAGCTGAGGTACTGGTCCAGTATATGTCCACAGCTGAGGTACTGGTACTGGTCCAGTATATGTCCACAGCTGAAGTACTGGTACTGGTCCAGTATATGTCCACAGCTGAGGTACTGGTACTGGTCCAGTATATGTCCACAACTGAGGTACTGTTCCTGGTGCAGTATATGTCCACAGCTGAGGTACTGGTCCTGGTGCAGTATATGTCCACAGCTGAGGTACTGGTACTGGTCCAGTATATGTCCACAGCTGAGGTACTGGTACTGGTCCAGTATATGTCCACAGCTGAGGTACTGGTACTGGTCCAGTATATGTCCACAGCTGAGGTACTGGTACTGGTCCAGTATATGTCCACAGCTGAGGTACTGGTGCTGGTGCAGTATATGTCCACAGCTGAGGTACTGGTCATGTATATGTCCACAGCTGAGGTACTGGTCCAGTATATGTCCACAGCTGAGGTACTGATGCTGGTCCAGTATATGTCCACAGCTGAGGGTAGAGAGGAGTTTATCAGGACTTTAAATCTGTGTTACATACAGTACCAGTCAAAAGTTTGGACACACCTACTCATTCAAGGGTTTTTCTTTATTTTTACTACTTTCTACATTGTAGAATAATAGTGAAGACATCAAAACTATGAAATAACACATGGAATCATGTAGTAACCAAAAAAGTGTCAAACAAATCAAAATATATTTTATATTTGAGATTCTTCAAAGTTGCCACCCTCTGCCTTGATGACAGCTTTGCACACTCTTGACATTCTCTCAACCAGCATCACCTGGAATGCTTTTCCAACAGTCTTGAAGGAGTTCCCACATATGCTGAGCACTTTTTGGCTGCTTTCCTTCGCTCTGCGGTCCAACTCATCCCAAACCATCTCAAATGGGTTGCAGTAGGGTGATTGTGGAGGCCAGGTCATCTGATGCAGCACTCCATCACTCTCCTTCTTGGTCAAATAGCCCTTACACAGCCTGGAGGTGTGTTGGGTCATTGTCCTGTTGAAAAAGAAATGATAGTTCCACTAAGCGCAAACCAGATGTGATGGCGTATCACTGCAGAATGCTATGGTAGCCATGCTGGTTAAGTGTGCCTTGAATTCGAAATAAATCACTGACAGTGTCACCAGCAAAGCACCCCCACACCATCACACCTCCTCCTCCATGCTGCATGGTGGTAACCACACATGCAGAGATCATCCATTCACCTACTCTGCATCTCACAAAGACAAGGCGGTTGGAACCAAAAATCTCAAATATGGACTCATCAGACCAAAGGACAGATTTCCACTGGTTTAATGTCCATTGCTTGTGTTTCTTGGCCCAAGCAAGTCTCTTCTTCTTCTTGATGTCCTTTAGTAGTGGATTCTTTGCAGCAATTCGACCATGAAGGCCTGATTCACACAGTCTCCTATGAACAGTTGATGTTGAGATTTGTCTGTTACTTAAACTCTGTGAAGCATTTATTTGGGCTGCAATTTCTGAGGCTGGTAACTCTAATGAACTTATCCTCTGCAGCAGAGGTAACTCTGGGTCTTCCTTTCTGGTGGCGGTCCTCGTGAGAGCCAGTTTCATCATAGCGCTTGATGGTTTTCGCAACTGCACTTGAAGAAACTTTCAAAGTTCTTGAAATTTCAAGTAATGATAGACTGTCATTTCTCTTCGCTTATCTGAGCTGTTCTTGCCATAATATGGACTTGGTCTTTTACCAAATAGGGCTATCTTCTGTATACCACCTCTACCTTGTCACAACACAACTGGTTGGCTCAAACACATTAAGGAAAGAAATTCCACAAATTAACTTTTAACAAGGCACACCTGTTAATTGAAATGCATTCCAGGTGACTACCTCATGAAGCTGGTTGAGAGAATTCCAAGACTGTGCAAAGCTGTCATCAAGGCAAAGGGTGGCTACTTTGAAGAATGTAAAATCTAAAATAAATGTTGATTTGTTTAACACTTTTTTTGGTTACTACATGATTCCATATGTCTTATTTCATAGTTTTGATGTCTTCACTATTATTCTACAATATAGAAAATAGTAAAAATAAAGAAAAGCCCTTGAATGAGCAGGTGTGTCCAAACTTTTGACTGGTACTGTATATTTTTTGTGTGTGTTTTAGTGACCATGTAATGTTATGTTCTCTTTATTTACACTCTGCTTGATGGTCTGCTAAATGACTTAAATGTAATGTAAATGTAATGATCGATCAGGGCCTGTGTGTGTGTGTGTGTGTCTGTGTGCGTGTCGGCGTGTGTGTGCGTGTCGGTGTGCGTGTCGGCGTGCGTGTCGGTGTGTGTGTGTGTCGGCGTGCGTGTCGGTGTGTGTGTCGGTGTGTGTGTCGGTGTGCGTGTCTGTGTGCGTGTCGGTGTGTGTGTCGGCGTGCGTGTCGGTGTGTGTGTGTGTCGGCGTGCGTGTCGGTGTGTGTGTGCGTGTCGGTGTGCGTGTCGGCGTGCGTGTCGGTGTGTGTGTGTGTTGGCGTGCGTGTCGGTGTGTGTGTCGGCGTGCGTGTCGGTGTGTGTGTGTGTCGGCGTGCGTGTCGGTGTGTGTGTCGGTGTGCGTGTCGGTGTGTGTGTCGGTGTGCGTGTCGGTGTGTGTGTCGGTGTGTGTGTCGGTGTGTGTGTGTGTCGGTGTGTGTGTCGGTGTGTGTGTGTGTTGGCGTGCGTGTCGGTGTGTGTGTCGGTGTGTGTGTGTGTCGGTGTGTGTGTGTGTTGGCGTGCGTGTCGGTGTGTGTGTCGGTGTGTGTGTGTGTGTGTTGGTGTGTGTGTCGGTGTGTGTGTGTGTTGGCGTGCGTGCGTGTCGGTGTGTGTGTCGGTGTGCGTGTCGGTGTGTGTGTCGGTGTGCGTGTCGGTGTGTGTGTCGGTGTGTGTGTCGGTGTGTGTGTCGGTGTGCGTGTCGGTGTGTGTGTCGGCGTGCGTGTCGGTGTGCGTGTCGGTGTGTGTGTCGGTGTGTGTGTCGGTGTGCGTGTCGGTGTGTGTGTCGGCGTGCGTGTCGGTGTGTGTGTCGGTGTGTGTGTCGGTGTGTGTGTCGGTGCGTGTGTCGGTGTGTGTGTCGGTGTGTGTATGTGTCGGTGTGTGTGCGTGTCGGTGTGTGTGCGTGTCGGTGTGTGTGTGTGTCGGCGTGCGTGCGTGTCGGTGTGTGTGTCGGTGTGTGTGTGTGTCGGTGTGTGTGCGTGTCGGTGTGTGTGCGTGTCGGTGTGTGTGCGTGTCGGTGTGTGTGTGTGTCGGCGTGCGTGCGTGTCGGTGTGTGTGTCGGTGTGTGTGTGTGTCGGTGTGTTTGTGTCGGTGTGTGTGTGTGTGCACCATCCTGTTTTTAATTTGTATTTTACAATAGCACAGCTTCAGGCATTTGTTTATTCCACTCTGGCACCAAAACTGTCAATTATTTATTGGGGTGTATCACGCATGCAATGCAACAATGTAAATGCTCAGACACAACAACATGTTCCAGATACCAGGCGTTCTACCATTGCTCTAGCCTGGTCACTGACAGGATGGGAATATCTCAAGTCAGACACATCTGAAACTGTTTATGTCGGGTAACTATCTCCCGAGTGGCGCAGCTGTCTAAGGCACTGCATCTCAGTGCAAGAGGAGTCACTACAGTCCCTGGTTTGAATCCAGGCTGTATCACATCCGGCTGTGATTGGGAGTCCCATAGGGCGGCGGACAATTGGCCCAGCATCGTCTGTGTTTGGCTGGGGTAGGCCATCGTTGTAAATAAGAATTTGTTCTTAACTGACTTGCCTAGTTAAATAAAGATTAAATATAATGATTCTACTGAAGCTAGTAGAGTCAATATATAGTCGGCTACTGTGTGTATCTGACGCTGAGGTGGAATGTAGTAGTGTTTAGAAGGCAGAAACCCCAGTCTGAAACCAGCCCAATTATCCCCTCACAAAACTTTTACAGCCTGGCTAATGATTAATTAACAGTTGCAAACTCTCACACCACGCTGTAACAACTTTTATCCTAGTAAAATTTGCGGTAGAAAGCCCATTGCTTCTGAATAAACAGAATTAAGGATAGAACTAGAATTGGACACTCAAGAAAAAAGACTTTCTTATTTCTAGAGATTCTGGAAACACACAGGACAGAAAATATTTATAAAACAAGTACAAAGAAAAACAATAGTCTGATTTATTTCATAATTCAGGCTACTAGCCTAATATGTACAACGTTTAGTCTTTACATTCTGTTTATACTATAGTAATAAGAAATGTAACACATAGAAAACTATCCAATCCAAGGTGAGCTCTGATGCAATATCCTGTGCAGTTCCTACCATAGTTCCGACACAAGCGGGTTTGATTCCCGGCGAAATGTGATCCTGCATTTGGCCCTTTAATAGGAATTAGGGATAAACCTAGGGACCGGGGATCCACGTCAAGGAGGCACTGACTCCTGACCTCTCTCTACGTGCACGAGAGACACGGGGAACCTGAGTTATACCGGACGATATTACAGCATGACACGTTGAAAGAAGAGGAATAGTAAGAACATGCTACAGTCAGAAAGTTAATGAGAATAGCAGCCGAGAGCCGTGATGTGATTTACCGGGCAAATTTACTACGCGAGGAAAGAGCGAGAGAGAGAGAGACTACAAAATCACAAGGTAAGAGGTATTTGAAATAGTTCCGCTATAACCAGGAACGCATCTGTGTTTTTCTTTTTCCGATTGTAGCCTAGGCTACTAGTCCTCTGCTTTTATTTGTTTCATCACAGGGACATTGGCTAGTTATTAGCCTACTGTATGTAGTCTGCTATTCGTTTTGAATTCGTTGGAGGAGAAGTGCAACACGAGTCTAGGATTGGATGAGTTTAGGATTGAAGCCACATTGCTTATTTGCTGTCGACGTTTTTTCATGGTGATTTCTAGTCCAGTGAGCGTTGTGACCAGTAATGCGGGTGAAATGTAGACCATGTCTTGCTACGCCAGAAGAAGACATAAAGAAGATGTGTTGCAAACTGTTATCTGAAACAGAAATGTCATTGGATTGGATGAGCTCAAAGAGATAAACCTATCAACTTTGTTGAGGGGGGGCGTGCAACTCGCCCCAGCTGTCTGGCTGTATCATATTCACATCCATTGTAATGCTGATACAAATGGATAAACAGTCCAGGTGTTATCTAAGGGCACTCTATTGAGTGTTGGGAATTCAGCTGTTGCAGCCAGCTGAATTGGAACGTGGTGAATTTTTATAAACATTTTTAAATGTAACCTTTATTTAACTAGGCAAGTCAGTTAAGAACAAATTCGTATTTCCAATGACAGCCTAATACGGTAGCATCTATTTGATGTGAGTTGTAAATCATAGGGGCTTAGTTATGACATGGGTCGTAAACCAAACGACGATATTCCATTTTTACATTTTATTGAACCTTTATTTAACTAGGCAAGTCAGTTAAGAACAAATTCTTACTTTCAATGATGGTCTAGGAACAGTGGGTTTAACTGCCTTGTTCAGAACGACAGATTTTTACCTTGTCAGCTCGGGGATTCAATCTTGCAACCTTGCGGTTACTGGCCCAACACTCTGACCACTGGTCCAAC